>NW_024582633.1:655091-665667 GCF_018398535.1 Haplochromis burtoni
CATATTAAACAAATTATACTAGGAGAATACTCACCCCTCAGACATTGCTGCAGCTTATTGTGCCTTTGGAAGAGAAGTACATTTTTTAACATCTAGTATCACAAATATAGATTCACAGATTTTCAGGTTAGTTTAAATTAATGTTCAAGCAAACATTTCAAAGGTTAAAGGTTTTGAACGTGATACTGTGAAGCTTTTCTTTCTCATATCTTGGTGTAAAGTTAATATTTTGGGGGGCTTTGGATGCAAACTGCATTTATAATCCAGGTAATGTTGTCACTTAATTTGTGGACTCTTATTTTGAAGGCTGAATCCCATGGTCTTGTTTTTTTAAACCGCATATTACGAGCAAAGGGTGGAACTAAGCAAGAAATAAATTAGTGCATATGCATACAAAAGCAACTTGCAACTATGACCATAATTGACAAAATGAACAGAATCTTGTATTTTTTAAATATTTTTATTTAAAAATGTAAAACTAGTGATTGAGACCAAAAACCTATGAGGGATTTACTGAGGTCATGGGTCACATAAGCTCAATGGTTATTTTCCCATAGACTTCAAAACAGCTGGAATTCTTTTTAAAACCTCTTTTTAGAGTTGCCCCCTGCTGGTCATTAAAAATAATGCATGATTAAGGCTTTTGGGACCTGTAGGCCATCCTTTAGTTACAGTATTGGGTTTGGATTTGTGATCAAAGAAAAAACATACTGGAATATATTATCTTGTACTTTGGGAAGTTGTAACTAACAACTATTTTCTTATTTTGTTCTCTTTTATCCTTTTTTTTTTACTTTTGTTTACACAAAGCAATCAACTATGTGAAAAGACGTACAAACTAATAGATAATAACAATTTAAAAAAGCACACATTATTATTATTCCTAGTATTCTCTGTTGATAATAAGATTAGGGAATTCGAGATCTGCTAAACAGATTTATTTAGTCTAATAGCTCTCAGGGGCTTTCAGATAGTTTTCAGCTTTCTTCCCAGGAGTTGCCTGTTGCACAGCTATATTTGGCCACATTGCACTGTGTCCCATCAGCTGCTGTGGCTTTGATAGAGACAGCCAAGCTACAAAAAGTTTGGCAGCACAGAAAGTGGAACAACACCATACCAGCAGATACCAGTAGATCTCATCCAGATTCATATTGTGGCACATTTTCTATCTTAGAAGATTGTTTATTTTGTTTCTCTGTTACCAACACTTAAATTTAGCTGGCTAATGTCTTTGAATAATCTCTCCATGATATATATGCTTTCATATTACGTAGCCTTCTCCTTATCTATATGTTTTTATTTACTCTGTATCTTTACCTTTAAAAACGTACTACTGATTACTACATTGTTTTAAAGCGAATTTAATCGTGATAAACAGTTGTAGTTCTAAAAATAAAAAGCTCTCCTCACTTGACGACATTATCCAGTTTAAAATAAGCCATTCTAAGAGAGGGTGAAGGTCAAAGTCAACAAGCAAAGTCACAGCTGGTTTAAGGAAGCCTTCAGCCTTAGCTAGAAGGTT
Source organism: Haplochromis burtoni (assembly GCF_018398535.1). Lineage (NCBI taxonomy): Eukaryota > Metazoa > Chordata > Actinopteri > Cichliformes > Cichlidae > Haplochromis > Haplochromis burtoni. The sequence continues at coordinate 656,614 of NW_024582633.1, forward strand.
ACCAGTTCATAGGAGCAAACTATCGTCACTTATTACATCAGCTTTTAACTGCAGTGAAGGATCAAACGTGTTGTTACCAGAGCCAAAACACAGATGGGCAGTTTCAGCCTCAGATTACATTTCCTCAGTCAAAGGGTCAAGACATCATTAAGAAGCCTGAGATGTTGTGGGAGTAAAAGCTAGGCTGCCAAGTTCAAAAAGTTTTAAGACCTTGACAAAAGTAGCCACATAGCTGTGATCCTGTCACATAAATACCGGCTGCAGTATCACTGTCAGGGGCAGATATGCAGTATTCCTCTACCCTTGAGTTAAAACAAGACTCAGCTCGCCTGAGACAGCCAAAGGGCTTTAAATGCAGGTACTTTAACAACTCAGAAAATAAAACAGAATGGACCTTTAATGCCATTGTTAAAAAGAAACAATAGAAAAAAATTATTTTTAACTATAGTATAATAACTATGGTCCACTGAATCACATTTAATGAGCCATCACTTAATCTTACATTGCTAGGTCAAAAAGTCTCATTTAATATCCATGTTAAAAATCTCTGACTTTAATTTTCTTTTATTGTGTGAAACTTACCTTGGCGTTGACGGGAAATCAGACAAGGTAGTGGTGTGCTGAGAAAAGGAAAAGCACTTTATGGTTATTGCTCAAAGATTTACGTGCCCAAAGTATTGTGTGGATGGCTTGTTAAAATAGACACCCCCCCTTCTCTGTCCACCTGACAATTGCTGCACCATGCAGCACAATCCATTTTTGATTTGCCCTCAACCCATGACCCATTTATTTTCATGTGATTGCATTGCACAAGGCACACCTCACGCTCCCCTCACCTAGCTGACAGCTGAGCTATCATCTGTAGATGCCAGGCACTAAAAGCATGGTTGCTTTTTTAAATATGCGCCACGGTGAGCCCTCATTGTTTGCTGGCAGAGGCCTACATTAAAGACCAGTTATTTCAGTGGTGCATGCTAATGTGCGTTTGTAAAAGTTGAAGTCTTGAAGTTTATTTCAACCTAACCTTTGAATCTGTACGTAGAGGCATTAAAAACAGGGTTTTAAGTGTATTTTCAGTTTGCATTTTAAGTGTGTTAAAACGTGGTTTTAACACACTTAAAACCATGTTTTAGGTGATTTTAAGCGTATTTATAGTCTATGTAAGTAAAGAATAGACTGCAGAGTAGTTTAAAGCAAGTGTTTGGATCATTTAAGTCTAAAGCATGGCTTTTATAAAGTGTCTCATGGTTACAGTATTATGAAGTACTTATTAAAGTGTATTTATCAATAAAAATCATTCACTAAAAACATTTACATATTTTGATCTACTTTGCAAGCATGATCAGCTTTTCTAAAGTTTATATATCAGGGGAATGATACATTTTAAGGGTGAGGAAGTATAGAGATGAACACACACACACACATTTTGATCACAGCTACACTAAGGTATTTGATAAGGAGGAACACAGCACTTCATATCGCAGCCTGGGGCTGCTCAATAAAAGAGTATTTTTATATTTGGACTAAGATGCCACCCTGGCTTATGAATCATTGCCATGACTGCACTCACACACAGAGGTCAGATCTACAGTCTATTCTGGGCAGATTTCAGTGGAACAAGACTGTCTGTCTCTCTGTCTGCTTTAGTGTTATGTAAACTGATACAGTTGAGCTCAATATCCAGTAGGAGGCACAGTAACTCAGACAATGCAACAGGAATTATCACATAGCCACGTACTATGTTATAGCTGGTAACCATGTAGTGCATTGCTCTAAGTTTGTTCCCCACAATGCTGGACTGTCTCCTGGCTTTATGTGTTGAGCCTCTGAACTCACACTTTCTGTTACATGTGGGTCACAGTGGAAGTGGAAACTCTATTTAAGAGACGTTCTCACTAGCCAGGAGAGGTTTATTGTTCAAGTCTTCATTCCAGGTCAAGGCTCAAAAGTGTCCAAGAAAGAAAAGCAGTTTAAAAAATTTAAAGAAAATAAAAAAAGATTTAAATTAAAAGTTTTTGTTCCTTTTGGTTGTTTGTATTAGCCTTGCAACTGGAATTTAAATGTCTTGAAACAGGGGTCATTTCCTAATTGTAAATTTGGCCACTGCTGCCTCCTAGTGACTGTTTGATGTTTTAATATCTTTGTTGTTGTTGTTATTAATCCCTAGCATTCAAAAACACTGCACTATCTAATTTACAAGCAGCTTGTGACATAAAAAAAAAAAAGGTGTCGTGCATTAGAATGGAAACTACGAGATACCGCTTCCTGTTTAGATGGCGATGTTTGATAAAACTGAAGAAAATCCTTGCTGAACTCACACCACAGATAGCGTTCGCTGTGTTTGTGCATGTTTTCAAGTGGGGATCTTTATTGTATTCATTTATCTTTCTCATTTGCTCTGTTGCTTTTAAAGCTTTTCCAAATTGAGCTACAGGATCAGGATCTACACCAGCATGAGCCACTTTCTTTTTTTCTGTTTCTGTTTGAGTACTGGACTCACAAACTCGTCTGGTGTTAGGATGCTGGACAACCGTCTGGACTGCAAAAAGCCAGTGAGAATTTTATGCTACATTAACAATTTAAGCAGTCTGATTAAAGTTAGAGGTTGGGGATTTATAATCTTCATGAACTTATCCTGTTTGTTTTTGCATTTTTTGTCTTATCTTTGCAGGGCCTTAACAATTGCACAATTAGTAAGTATATTATCTATCAGACCAGTTGAATAACGTTGACATACTGCTGTATAAATGAGGAAGAGTTCAACCATAGATATTTGAATAATAAAATTGAATAAAGTGCTGAAAGCATCATATTACTGGTATGCCAAGCAGTAAAATACAAGCTACTTAAATAAATGGTGGAAAGATGGCTTTCTTTGCTGTACATTTACATATTACCTTTTATCTTGTTAATTATTGTCAAGGCTTAATAGAATCTTATCTAAAAATCATCTATAAAATGTTGCACAGTAGAACGTAACCTAGTTTTTGAAAGGAAGAAAACTATGAGGAAGTAAAATGTATGTATTTTAAAATTATGCTTAAGGTAAAGGAGAGTAAATATGCTATATATTCCACCACTGCACACATCAGTGAAATATATTTTAGCATCATAATATAGAAATCCCTCGATGTCAGATAACTGCTCAGATGAAGAGAAAGTACCTAATACAGAAGCTCCTACCGGCCCAGATTCGCTGGATTTGAAACTCTGGAAGGGCAAACATGAGCTTGTTCCTGTTTTGAATGTGACGTGGAAAATACACATTGACTGTAAGTAAAGCTAATATTAATATATTTACTGTAGTTCACATTTTTTGAATATGTCAAGAGAAAAATGAAAACCTATTAGTGCTTCATTTAAAGGCGAATAGAAAATGAAATATTAAAAATGGCAACAAATATACCACTTTTTCTGTTCACAGCATCCATATGGGCGCTTCAGGGATCTCAAATTAATATTGTGGATCAAACTACAAATCAAAGTCTTTGTGTGCAATTAAGTTACACATTTAAACACAGTACAAAATTGCACAACGAAAACCATAAGGTAGAAGAAATAATTGATTCCGTAACCTTTACTTAACTATTACACATTCAATGAGAAGTTTAAATATGCGTGATTTTTTCTTTTTTCTTTATTAGTGGACATTTTCTTTGGATGAAGTTGAGGTAGACTTCGGCCACACATACATGGTGACTGTTTTTAATTTGCCAAAACCTGAGAATGGAGATAACGGGAAAGGGAAGTCAATTGCCATTCCAAGTAAGTTACCACCAGATCTAGATGAACCGGAGAAGAAGACCTTTTTCAGACTCACATGTCACATAATACTTGTCCACGCCAGTCAATTTTTTAAGATGTTTGGTAATTGTAATCATTTAAAGAATGAAACCTGCTTACTGTTGCTGTGTGGTTTGTGGACAGGAGTTGCAGCTGCAGATCATTGAGCTTTGGTTGAGGTTTGCACTTTGACTGGGCCATTGCAACCCGTTGATTACTTCCTTTTTCACCCACTATGTTATAGATTTGCTGCATTGTCCTATTGGATGATTAACTTTGAGCCAAGCTCTGGCAGATGGCCTCATGTTTAACTCTAGAGTACTTTGACATACAGAGGAGTTCATGTTTGACTCAGTGACTGCAAGGTGCCCACGTCCTGTGCCTGCAAAACAAGCACCATTTTTTTTTTACAGTCAAGTGTGAAGTGTTTGTCCTTATATGTTGTGCAAACATGATGCTCTGCATTATGGACAAAACATCTGTCTGAAGGTCAAAAGTGGGGTTTTTTTCAAATGCCACTATACAAGCCTAAGCTGTGTTGCTGTGTTCTTCTTAGAAAGAAGAGGCTTTCCAAACAGGGCGCACTAGTTCAGTCCTGTTTTTTCTAAATGTGCCATTATCTACTTTAACATTTAACAGACTAACTGAGGCCTGTAGAGTGTGAGATAAAGCTCTTGGGTTTTCTCTAAGCATTGAGCATTTGACCTTTTGCTGAATTTCCTAGGGCATCGACTGCTGGGAAGATTATGGAACATCTAAATGTTGCAAACAAGCAAGATGCCATAACGTATACTTTTATAGAGGTTGTCACGCTTGCTGATGGTCAGTTAATCAAATGCATTTGATCAGCATTACCCGGCTGCTGCCTACCATCTTAAATCATAAGGATGCAATAAGGGAGTACTCAGTTTTCTCACAGAACTGTAGCTCATTTTAATCCAGGTGTAAGCACAATATGAGCTAATGTGGAAGTTACAGCCACAAAATGTTGCAATCAATACCATTAAACAGCAAGAAGAACAAGAATCAATGAAGCAGTAATTATAATAACAGTAATTAAAATAATAATCAATAATAAGAAATTAACAGGCTCACTGCTGATTCTTCTGAGTCTGAATCACTTTTGCAGCTGTAATTTTCATGTTTGACTTTAATATGTCCTGGTTCCCTTCTTACATCATCTACTACGATTCCCAGGATGTGATGACAAAACAATCCAACAGGTCCGAATGTGTCTGGAAAACGGTAAATTTCACATTTTTTGCTCCTCTTGAATTTTAAATATTTCAGTATTCCTTTAGACCCAGAACACTGAAACATGTTCTTATTCTTCGTCTTTCATTTCAGGCAGCCTGTGGGATCATAGCATGCGGACTGAAGTGTTGACTAATGGTAACATCAAAATGTTGTCCATTGTTGTAACATTTAAGGCTTCACAGTATTCAGAGAAATACAGAGTTTCCATCCTGAACAGTGGCATCCTTTGCTCAAAGAATGTCTCAAAGGTAGTTCTACTTAAACTCGCCACCTTTTTATATCAGTCATGACGAGTAATCGACTTTCTTTTAATTCCCCGTAAATAACAAGGAAAACGCAACGACTGTGAACGTGACATTTGAGTTTGAGCGGTGGCAACTCAGGCAGTGTGAAGTATCAGTAATGGTGAGTTAACTTAGTGTACCAATCTTAACAGTTAGTGAAATAATTTTCCATATAGAGATAATATGTCAAGAGCTCATTCTACTCTGCTTGTGTTGAAGGTCCAACCATTTTTTAGGCAATGCCAAAATAATTGTTGGAGCCCCAAGAAAACAATTGATTACTGCCAGTGTAAGTGCAATTTTTACCAATCATATTGTAGGTATCAGAAGTCTTACATTAACCTATAGTCATGTTGTAATTCATTTTACGTATGTTTAGTTATATAAAAAGTATGTAAGTATGAGTTTCTTTCTTTTTAGATTATCCAACTAGGACTTATCTTATAAAGGCCGCCGCTGGACTGCTGTTAATTAGTATTTGTCTGGCTTGTTTGCTCTGGAGAGCATCTCATAAAGGTTTGTCTTCTTATAAACATGCACTGTATTAAACAGAAGCTTGAATAGATAAATAGTTAATTAGCGATTTTCTTTATTTCTCAGATCCTTTGGACACATCTTCATCCACTGCCAGAGACCAACCACAAGTTTTGCAAGTCAAAGAGAGAAAGAGCGTCCTCATCATCCACTCCCTCGATCACCCTTTATACAAAAATATTGTTCTCAAGCTTTGTGCCTTCCTGATGAACAAATGTGGTACGGAGGTGGTCCTGGATTTGCTGGATTCCAGTAGACTGGGAGTGCTTGGAAAGATCCAGTGGTTGGACTGGCACAAAGAGCAAATTGAGAAATCCTCTGCTAAGATACTAATCCTGTGCTCACGAGGCGTACAAGCCAAGTGGAGAGCCATGTGTGGTGACAAACAGGTTTTCATGAGAGAAGACGCTTGTTCATCTGTAGGTGACATGCTCACACCGTCCCTCAGCCTCTTGGTTCCTCATTTTATCCGATCTGCATCATTCAAAAAGTACATTGTGGCTTACTTTGATGGCGTTTCTTCAGAAGAAGACGTTCCTTCACCTTTCAACATTACAGTACGATACAAGCTGATGAAGCAGTTCGAGGAGGTCTTTTTCAGAATCCTGGACTTAGAAAAACATGAACCAGGCATTGTGAAGCAAGTTGAAGGGCTTTCAGAAGACACTTACCATCTGTGTCCTTCAGGTAGAGCCTTGCATGATGCTATAGAGGCTTTCCGTGCATACCAGATGAAGCATCCACGCTGGTTTGAAGAGGAGCTACTGGAAAGCTCAGAATTGGAGTTTGAGGAGACTTCATATGAAATCTATAAAAACCCTCCCATATACCCAAACTTTAAAACAGATTATGTTCTTCACCCAGTCCAAGTTATCAGTCATCACGTGCAGACAAATGACGACTTCACCACAGATGAAACAAAACTTTATCTGTCAGAAAATCTTCAAATGTTCTCTTCCACCCACTAATTGTTCAGAACTCATGACCGTCCTTCTATCCATTTTCTTAACCTCATATTCAACTTAGGGTGACAGAGGGGCTGGAGCCTATCCCAGCTAACACTGACTGCAAGGCAGGTACATGTGAAATGTAACTAGTTCTCAGAACTTAAAAAAATTATGGAATCATTGTCATAGAAAAACTAAGTTAAGTTTAGATGACTAAAGTTGGGCAACTTATTCATTGTGAATACTACTACGTTCCAGTCCATCATGGTGACAACACGGAGAAACTGACAACCACAAACTCTTATATTTACATCTATGACCAAGTTAGTATCACCAGTTAATCCAGCAAGAGTGTATTTAGGCTATAGTACAAAACAAAAGCACCCAGAGGACACCCACACAGGCACAGGCAGAGCATGCAAGCTTCACACGAAAGGGCCTTCCTACTGAATCTTCATGCTGCGACCTTTGAGTGCTAACCACTGTACCACAATGTAGTTCATTTAACAAGTTAAATAGAATAGCATCAAGACCTTCTCATACTTGTGATAACCATGTCTTTATATGTACACGGGAGAACAGAAACTAAGTAATACATGTATCATTCCACTACAAACCATAAAAACTGTATTTTTACAAGGACATTTTTGTACATTTATTTTAAAATATTCTTATTTACTGTGTGTTGTACTATATTGTGCATGATCTGCTTGCTCTTTGTTCTGTGTGGTTTTGCATTGATTTGATTTGCCAGGAGACAGTAACAGAGAAGGTTAAACTATTGAAATGTGCTGTTGATGCTTGTGGGCTGTGTAAACAGTGTTAACAGGGTCAAAGTTCAACCTTGTGGGCAAAGTTTGTAGCATTTTTGTTGCAGTGGAGAAGGTAAGACCCAAACTTTGTTCTATATATTAGACCTTTTTCTCATTTTGAATGTTTTTGATCAAGACAGGTCTATAAATGTATTCAGTTTTAAGTATTATGTGTTTTTTTCTAACTCTCTCAGCAGTATTTCTTTACTTTCTTTTGGATTAAAGGGAGTCTTTCACATTACTATGCTGGAAGTAATAAATGGCCTTTTTCCTTATTTATTTATGTAGAAAAATACTCACAGTGTGCTAGTGTCAGTGCACCCCCCAAAAAATGGGTCAGGGTGCTGGGAACTTATCCCAACTTTCTGGTACACAGAGTGTCTCACAATGACTGTGCAGGCATTGTGCCCTGCTTTGGCAGAAAACACACTGTAGGGTAGAATAAATTTGGGAGGCTAAACAGTTTTTCCTTCAAAAACACAAGGTAAAGTTTATTGCTTTTAATTTATAGACAAAAATAGAGTTTGATTTTTTCTGTAGTCCCTTTTTAATGTCACTGTTTGCATTTTGTTTTGAAGAACCATGAAATCTAAATGCTGTGTGTGTAACGCTTGATTCAGCAACAAGAACGTGTCTTTCTCAACTTCAAGCAGCTTTCTCTTGTAATCTCTTTCTTGTTTCGATAAGTTGACATTAAATATTTTCAGTATTGTGCAACAGTCTTGCTGACTTTTTTCTGTCAAGAGGATCCCACACTGTTTCAATAATGTTGAGGTCTGAGCTCAGGGGAGTCCAGTCCATGACATATAGTTTTCAGCTGTGTTTTTCTATCCAAGTATGCTTTTACTGCATTGTCAATGTGTTTAATGCTGAGAAATGAAGCCAGTGCAAAACAGACGCTTTCCACTTTCAACTTTGCCAAGATTCCCAACTGGCTTAAATGTAGCTCCAAACCATGACAGAGTTTCTATTGCATTCTATAGATGGCTGTAGAAACTCACTGTTGTACCTGTCTCTTAACATACTAATGATGTTTAGAACTAGAAACTGTAGCCATCACTCCATAAGGTTTTTGCCACTTATTTGCAGTCCAAGTTTTTTGTAATTTGGCATACTTCAGCCTTCCTCACTATTTCCCTGCCTTTAAAACGGCTCCTTGACAGCCACCCTTTTACTGTGACCATTTCTAATGAGGCTTCTGCAAACAGTAGATGGATCAAATGAAGGGCCAGAAGCATCTCTTACTTTATGATGGAGTTTGTCACATGGACGGGTTGACAATCATCGGGGAAGAGAACATACAGGAGAGGGTTCGTCACACATTCTTGGGAACCAGTACATTTGCATAATGACCAGAATCAGAACCACGTATTAACAATGGGAATCAATTTTGGGGGATTTCCTTGCCTGGATGATTGCACACGCATCAAGACCAGT
>NW_024582633.1:665687-666794 GCF_018398535.1 Haplochromis burtoni
TCAAAAATCCAGCTACAGATGTCCAAGTTCAGGCCCAAGCTACACAGTTAGACTGGTTGGTAAAATGGTGTTAAAGACTTAACTGAAGTCCAGAACGAGCAATATGAGATGGATTTCTCCAAGTGCAGGGCGATGTAAAGGGTGATACTGATGGGCTCCTCTACTGACCTGTTTGCATGATATGCAAACTGATGCTGATTTAGTGTGGCAGGGATGGCATGTCAAAGCATTGTGCTATGAAAACTGCTTCATGGCAACATTTTTGGGCAAATATACAACTTTATGCCTGTCAAACTGTTTTCTTTGACATTTATTGTATATTCAACTAAAGAAATTGGTATAATTTATGTGTTTTTGTGATAGTAAAGCACATTGATAGTAACAATGTGCCCAAAGATATAATTTACAATTATTTCTTTGCTAACACTGGTTCAACCCTTGAATTAGGTCCTTTTTTAAATGTTTTTTTTTAATGTTTGACCTTCACAAACTAAAGAGAATCTGGATTCATACATGTAAAATATTTTTAAAAAAATGATAGGTGGCTAACGACTTTTGTGCAGCTCTGTAGTACAAATGTTATTTTAACTATCTAACTAAAAAGCACCTGCCATCTTGATTCACGTGTAATACTCTGATAAATATCAGTGGTATTTATTTTGGGTTTTCATGAGAATAAGTCGAAGAGAAAATAACAGTTCATGGTGAGGTTAAGAGTGGTATAGATATGTGATATAAATGTTTGTATTAAAATGCATAAATAGTGTGTGGAAAAAATCAGTTACGTTAAAAAAACATAATTTCATGGAATGTGAATGTCTGTTAAAAGAGAAGAGGTGTAACTTGTTTTGTATGCTACGTCACGAGAGGTCATGACTTGCAGATGACTTCCGGGGGAAAGAGACTCGAGAGGAAGGACGGAGGAAGAGAGAAGAAAAAAAGGAGGATTACTAAAATGGCGTAGACGAAGCATGGACTTCGGGACTGCTTATGTCACCAAAGTTGTTCGGCAACAACATACCACCCGTCTGCGGACTTCCCGGTAATCATTCGGAGCGTTTGAGCCGGGCTTCCCGTATCTTTTGTGCTTGGCTAAGCACGAGGCAC
>NW_024582633.1:666814-747190 GCF_018398535.1 Haplochromis burtoni
AAATGGTGTTAAAGACTTAACTGAAGTCCAGAAAGAGCAATATGAGATGGATTTCTCCAAGTGCAGGGCGATGTAAAGGGTGATACTGATCGGCATGATATGCTTTTTAGTTATTTTAACTATCTAACTAAAAAGCACCTGCCATCTTGATTCACATAAGTTGATCAGAAGAAGAAGATCACCTGATTCAACTTTATTGACACTAAAATCATTCATGCTCTCAGGGTTGACCCAAACAAAATGAGGATACTGAGGCAAGTCTCTGCTCTTGTACTAAGAAGAGAAATAACAACATGCCAGAGGACAATGCTCAAAAAGGGTAAATGCACTGTATCACTGATATTAAAAGCTATAATATTAACACAGTTTATAACCAGTTTATGGAAATGATGATGATTACTTCTTCTTTAGATTGCCTCCTCAGAATTCACCCATCTGTGTCACAGGCAATGGCAGAAAACAAACCCGTGGTTGCCCTTGAAAGCACAATTATCACACATGGCATGCCTTACCCACATAACCTGAGGTGCCAAAAATGACCTTCAATTACCAACAAACTTGGGTACCAGAAGGTAATATTTGTTTTAAGATTAAATGATGAGTTGGAGTGTTATACAGGACAGCCAAGGAGGTAGAGGCTATTGTACGAGCTGAAGGAGCCACTCCCGCCACGGTTGGCGTCATCAGTGGGGAAGTCCATGTTGGACTGTCGTCCGAGGAGCTTGACCACCTCGCCCAGAGCAAGATCTCCCAGAAAGTGTCACGGCGTGATCTGTCCTACGTCATTAGCAAAGTGAGTCTTTGACACTTTGATCACACTCTAAATGAAATACTGGCAGAGTGTCATCCACTTATTAGATGTATGTTCTTTTCTCAGGGACTCTCTGGAGGAACAACGGTGTCAGCCACTATGATAGCAGCACACAGAGCTGGGATTCCTGTTTTTGTCACTGGGGGTATTGGAGGAGTTCACAGAGATGGAGAGAACAGTGAGCTGAGTCCCACATTTTTTGAAAATACCTTTTACACATTTTCATATCATTTCACAAAGAGCTGTGCTTGGAGTAAACAAAATATGTTGTCAGGTGGGCAAATTTTACATTTCTGTTAATTTTGCCACAAAGGAAGGAACAAAGATGGTGCTGTGCACACGGTTGGTAAAGAAAAGACACATCTGGTTACAGTTGTTTAAGGTCTCAATGTGGAAGGATGTCCCAACAGTAAGGTCGCTTACTGTCCTGAGATTTTATGTAAACATGAAGGAGTTAGATAACTTCAAAAGTCTCTTTAACTGTATTTAGGTAAAAACTTAAAATAGTTTCTCTGATTAGATTAATAATCTCCCAGGTCTGGATATCAGTGCGGATCTCACAGAACTTGGTAGGACTCCCATCGCTGTCGTCTCTGCTGGGGTCAAGTCCATTCTGGACATCGGTCGCACACTGGAGTTCCTTGTAAGAAATTTTTACACCCCCCATTCTAGTGTGACAGGCTTAATAAAGTCGTGCATATTTCAGTATGAAGAGCAAATATGTATTAGTAATCAGTGTATTATAATCCTTAACCTGTATGAATTCATCTAAAATTTATATACAATCGATTGTCTAGGAGACACAGGGTGTCTGTGTAGCCACTTATGGACAGTCAAAGAACTTTCCAGCTTTCTTCTCTCCACAAAGTGGATTCAGGTCTGCATGCCACGTCTCCAACCCTGTGGAGGCTGCAAAACTTATTGGTATATCACAATTTTATGCCATAATAAACACTGATAGAGCACTCACAGGTTAAAATTCAGTACTATCTCATTTTACCTCACATTTTAGCAAATAGAATGTTAGACACTCACTGTACAGCAACTTTGGGTTGCTATTTTTTGTATGATATTTATTTTATTGTTTTGCGGTTTTGTTTGGTCACTCAGCAAGCTCTTTGTCCCTGGGACTCCAAAGTGGCGTCCTGTTAGCTGTGCCCATCCCAGAGGAGCACGCAGCATCTGGACAGCAGATTGAAGATGCTATAAAAGTTGCAGTGGCAGAGGCAAGGTACGGAAAATCTGTTTTCGATTTTCTCTCAGGAGCCAACTTTGGATTTGAAATGTGGCCACTTTACGATACCTGATGCCCCACGTATCCTAAAGTCACTGATTAATATCACTGATATCAGTATTAGCATCATTTTCTATTCTCGCTTTGAAATCTCAAGGGCTGAAGGTGTCATGGGAAAAGATGTGACGCCATTCATTCTTCAAAAAGTCAGTGCCCTGACTCAAGGGAAGTCCCTTCAGGCCAGTATCCTTTCAAAAGTCTGGCTCATCAAAAAATTATGCAGTAAGCATGATTGTATCAAACACTTTGGTGAAAAAAGAGAGAGAGTACGAAGATGATTGACTGGCATGACAATGTTACTGTTGGAGATTTTTGGCCTACAGTGTATGAGAACTAATGTGTCCTTAACGTGTTCTGTTTCAAGACATTGCTCTCATTCATAACAACGCAAAAGTTGGCAGTCAAATAGCCTGTGCTCTGTCAAAGCAGATGAATGACAGAGGATTAAAACGTCAAACTTCTCCAAAAGCGTCAAAATTTCCATCCAATTCAGATTCCAATATTGTGAGTATAAACACATATTTTTTTCAAATTCTAAAATAGTGAAAATCAAACAGTCATACATAACACTGCATGCAATGACTATTCTGTTGCAGGTTGTGATAGGAGGAATAAATGTTGATTTTATCGCCAAGGGAAAAACAAAAGCACTTAAAGTAAGCTTCATTTACGACATGGAATCAGCCACAATAGTGCAGAGGAGGTGAACCAGACTGACTTCTGAGAACTCCCGTTATCTCTTTCAGTTTGGACAAACTAACCCAGGAAGTGTCTGTCAATCATTTGGTGGTGTAGGAAGAAACATCGCTGGTTGGTTGTTTTTTTTATCTGATTATATTTTACATCATGAACATAGTTTCGTGAGTAATTTCTCTGAATGTTTCCTTAAAGACTCTCTAAGCAGATTAGGCCAAGAAACCCTGTTCATTTCAGCTACTGGAGCTGATTCAAACAGTGATGCAGTGTTAAACTACTGCAAACATATGGTATGTGAACAATGGTGTTTAGTCAATACCATGCACGGCTAAAATCTTATTTAAAGATGAAAATAATATATTTGTTTTTTCCTTTTCAACTTTTTGTAAGAACACAAGTGGTGTGGCCAGGCTCAAAGAGCACAGCACTGCAACCTACTGTGCTGTCATCACTGAGAGTGGAGAGCTGAGTCTCGGTTTGGGAGACATGGATATTCATCAGCAAATCACAGAGCACTATGTAAGTGACATCAGACACTGTTCATGCTAAGAGACATAAAGCACAAAGGGATGAAAACTGCACATATAGAATCCTCAGTCAAATGTGATAGATCTACTTTAAACAGATGAAGATTTTGCCCCTGAAAGACACTTTAAAAAGCTTTTTTCCACACACGTTATACTTCTTTTTTGAACGCACAAATTAGCACAACACTATGCATTTTATCTACCTCACATACATTGACTATTTAGAGCCTCCAATTAACTTAACTGTGAGCGGTAGCCAGAGTAACCAGAGTGAGCCCACACAGGGTCAAGGGGAACATGGAAATCCCCCAAAGAAGGGTTGAGCAAGTCAGGAGATTCACACCCAAACTCTTCTTGCTGTGTGGTGTCAGATTAGGACACTCTTGCAAAAGACATTTTTAATCTCAAGAGTCAAAAGGTTAATAATCCAAATACATTTTCTTATAGATGACTTTGAGTGCCATTGCGCTGTCTTTTGTTTCTATTACAATATTGTGAAGCATATTCAAACACAAATTTTGACACCAGTTTTATGTACAGTGGTCCGTCGCTATAACGCGGTTCACCTTTTGCAGCCTCGCTGTTTTGCATGCTTTATATATATATATAGATATAGATATATGTAGGCCATTGTCAGTCTCCTTGGTGCCGTGTCTCCTGTACAGTACAGAATGCGATGAGCTTGTCAAATTTACATAAATCTTCAATCGCTAGCAGTGTGACTCTGAAGTGCTGTACTGTATGTTTGTAAGATTTCTCCCCAACAAACACAACAATGTCGACGAAACGTTTGCATTGCCAAAGGCACCTGTGGTAGCACCCAAAAGGCAGAGGAAGATGGTACCGCACAAAAAGTTGGACTTCTGGACATGCTAAAGTAAGGTAGAAGTATAAGGCACACCGGATTATAAGGCGCATTAGGCAAAACAAATTTCACCTATTGCCGTTATTTTTAGAACGTAACTCCCGCGATAAACGAGAGACCACAGTACACAAATTTTTTAAAAAATTACATATGATAAAGGATCTAAGGTAAGGACATTTATTAAGAAAAAACAGAACTGCACTGTGTTTGTGTCTTATTATGAAAGAACTCCACATTCATTTCTTATGTACTTGCTAACATTTGTGGTGGCAGTACTCATAGCTTTCTGGCTTTGTATGTTTTCAGACAAGCTAGCTTCTGACATGATTAAAACATAAATTTTAAGATGACCTACCCAACTAAGAACGTTTTACAGACATGGTACACAAAAACACTTGCAACAGAGGCAAAGTTACCCAAGTATACGGGAACTGTATATACAGGAACTGTATACTTGGCTGAGCACATTACTGCCCTGTAAAACAGGAGAAATAGTGCAGAGGAAACACGCTGCAGTTGGCCTGGTCAGTCTTGCCAGAATTATGTGCACAACTCAGTCCTAAGGTACTCTACTGCCATCTACTGTCCAAAGTGATATGCATGCATTTGCAATACAAAACTTGGAGGACTTCTAAACCTTATCATACCAGTAAACAAAGTGAAGCATCCATGATTGCCTACATATTTAACAAGACTTGATTCACAATTTTGACCACATATTTGTGTGGGTCACAAAGGCTATAGTAACACAAATAATCAGTGGTTACAGCCAATGTATGCAGAAGAGCATCTCTGAATAGTATGGAGCAGCAGATGACCACACCAGGCTTCAGTCCTATCAGCTAAGAACAGGAAACTGAAGCTAACGTTTGCACAGGCTCACTTAAATTGGACAGCAGGAGATTGGAAAAACATTGCTTGGTCTGATAAGTCTTGATTTCTGGTGGTGATTTGGGGCCAGCATTTGAAATAAGCAACATCAAACTACTGAATGATCATGCCTTGTATCAGTGGCTCAGGCTGCTAAGATATTTTCTCAGCTTCTTCCAGCAGGTCGCCACGCCGTGTCACAAAGCTCAAATGATCTCAAACTGGTTTCTTGAACATGACAGTGAATTCACTCTACTCAAATGACCTCCACAGTCACCAGTTCTCAGTCCAATAGAGCACCTTTGTGATGTGGAGAAGCAAAAGCTTCTCATCAGCTGTTGAATTTACGAATTAAGGCAGTTCTGAGGGCAGATGGGCCCAACCCCGTAGCAAGATGTACCTAATAAAATGCTTGGTTGGTGTATTTGGGTTTTGTACAGTTTTGGACAGTTATATTTTCTCAATTTGCTGACTGATTTATTAAATTTATGAAATGATTGATTTACATTTTGCCATTGTTTTCCCTGAGCCCCTGTGAAGAACCTCTGGTTTTACAAAATGCTAAATACGCTGTACTTACCATTTCAATATTCTGTCACTGAATAATTTTTTGTAGGTGTCACAATTCAAGACGCAACTTTCATCAGCCACACTCGTGTGTCTGGATGGTAACATTCCCACCTCAACCATCAACTATGTTTGTTGTTTTGCTGAAAAGCGCAACATAAATGGTAACCAATGGAAAGACATGATTCTAAAAAATCTCAAAAATGTGCTTTTATTGATTGTAACACTAAGATTTCCATGTGTATCGCAGTTTGGTATGAACCGACCGACTCAGAAAAGGCTTGTAAGCCTTTCCTTTCAAATGCCTGGAAGTCTTTGTCCTATTCATCTCCGAACCTGGCAGAGCTGTGCACCATGAATAAAACACTGGGTGTCAAAACACCTGAAGGTAAACTATGTTACTCCTCTTTTATCAGCGAAAGCCATCAAAAAACAAATTCACACCCTCTGCTATTGATGTTAGAGCTCTTGTCAAAAATGCAAATACTCTGACGGAAGCTGAGGATGTGGTTTTGTATTGCGGCAGTGCTGCCGAGCACACTCGACGAGACGCTCAGTGTTGCTGTGGCTCTCTCGCGCCCTCTTCTGGAACATCTTCACTGCCTGGTGGTGACTCTAGGGGCTAATGGCGTGTTGCTGTGTGGAGAGTATGATGAAGGCACAGTCAACTTGCAGCCAAGAAAACAGAAGAGGGTAAGGATGGTCTTCATGCCAGCCTGTAACGATTTGCTCTGACAGTAGTGGTAAAAATGGCTTTTTTCCTGCTTCTGTTTGCAGAAGAGGCAGCTTTGTGGTCTCCACTACCCAGCACTTGCTGTGACCCCAGAGGAGATAATGAATGTGTCGGGAGCTGGAGATAGGTGCTAAAAATTTGCTTGACCTACTTCATCCATCTTGTTCTTATTTGACTTTCATTTCCTTTGTTTCTTCTGCTGCAGTTTTATCCACTTTTCAATTTCTATGACCTCTTTCTCTCCCCATCTCACTGGCATTCTTTCACTGAGTCACAAAATGATGGTGAAACACTCAAACAAAAGACTCTCATCTCCCCTTTGTTTCCAGTCTTGCAGGTGCCTTAATGGCAGGGATTGTCCTGGGGAAAGACACAGACAGCTGTGTTCGGATGGGACTCTTGGCTGCAAGGACATCTCTGGCATCCCCGCACCCCATCGCTCCAATGCTCACTTTAGATGCTGTAAACCCCAACAAAGTCCACACTCAGACCTGGCCCAAACCAAGCCTTGTGTGGATTGATTAAAAAAAAATAAAAAAAATTGTGTTAGCTTTGTAATATTCTTATGGAAACTGTGTGTATTGTGACCGAGGAAACTATAAAGAACAAAAGAAAAATTATTAAATTCTAATTTTCCTTGATTATTAATGTTCTGTAATAATTGTATCTTGCAAAATATGTCAAGCAGCTTTGTTAATTTTATACAGCCATATGATAACCAAGTTCAATAAACAGATTATAAAAAATTATGAATTCAAGGGCATTCTGGTGCTTTGATTTCTAAAGAATGAGACAGTCAGTGGCTTGCAGTTGAATAATTACTATGATGATTTTGTGAAAGGCACTAAATACAAAAGAATCTATAAAAACATTACATTAAGGACAGACGGAAAGCAAGTTATTATGAACCAGTGCTTTTGTATAAATATTTTCTATTTATGTTTTAATTATGCTTACACAATAACATATAAAAACAAGATTCTATAATATTGGATGGGTAAGATATTCCTTTATATTTTTGTGTCACCGCAACTATATATTGAATAAAATCTGTTAAAAAAAAAAAGCTTAAATAATCAGAATCAGAATCTTTAATGACATTGTAGGAGTGAAACAAACATTGCACAACGACAGATGTGAAGATGTCAATGTGATGCTAGATGCAAATAGATAGAGATAGATAGATAGATAGATGATAGATAGATATGATGAGATAGATAGATAGATAGATAGATAGATAGATAGATAGATAGATAGATAGATAGATAGATAGATAGATAGATAAGATAGAAAGTACACATTAGGAGCTAAAGATAAAATAGTGTAGAAAATAAAATAATGGCGAAAAATAACACAAAATCTAAGTGTAGTGCAAAGGAATGATATGTAAAAAGTTGAATATAACTAACATAGTAATGAATTTAGAATTTAGAAAATAATGGCGAACAAAATTTCTTCGTAAGTGCGTTGCAGTGGGAACTACATTCCTCTTGAACGTAATGGAACGATGGGAAAATGTAAAAACTACATCTCCCTGAAAGCATCAGCCCATCTGCGCAGACTCAGTGGCACTGAATACTTGCCCCACTCCCTCCTCCCAACTATAATGCTAGCTAAGATGGTGGTTTGAGCGTAAATTGTCTCCACAATACCAAGAAAAGAAAGGGGCAAAACATCTTTATAGCCTTTTAATTACAACAGAACAACACAACTACTGGTATCTTACGTAACCCTCTATAGATATTTTGACATTTCAGATACATTGGCTCGCAGTCCCCGCCCAATTTAGTGTGACTCCCTTGGAGAGGAATCCTAAGCTAAATACGGACAGGGTAAGTAACGCTAACCAAGCTGCTAGCTGAGCTAGCCAGCTTCCATTCTGCCTCAATAAATGAAGGGCAATTATGTCTGTTGCGATTTTACTGACTGACTGTAAAGTTTTCTCACTCTTCATGAATTTCTGCCCAGCTAATCTTAATGTCGTTTGAGCAATGACAGTTGTTTATAGTGCCAACAACTTGTTCCCTGTTCAGTGTTAGCTTATGTAAGGCCTCGTCGTCAGCTCAACTCCAAACCCTCGTACACTCTGATAATGTAGCCTGCTAACTACGGGTTAGCTTAAGCAAGCTGTCACTTTTTATATAGGGGGGCACCATAACGTTATGTCATACGTTTTTTTTAAACTACGAACGTCAATATTGGGGAACGTCTCATGTCCACATGCATTACATTTGTGATTAACATCGCAGTTGTCACGGAATACTTGGTCTCAATCAGACCGGCGTCTTTTGCCAGTTCGCGGCTAATGTTAGCTTAGCCCGTGGTTAGTCAAATAACATCTGTCATAACGTACGATCCAGGAGACTAAGCAGCTAAAGTTACCAGCTTGGCCAACACGATTTGTTCACGACTTTAGTGGGGATGTCTGCGAGTGAAAATGCAAAACGGCGATAGCTGTGTACTTGTAGGGTTATTTGCGAAAATGCTGCCCGGCATTGGATGTCTATAGTCTTTTAGGTTTTTATCGAGCTCTCGATGGGCTCGTCTGCTGGCAGCGGTGTTGTCACGTAGAAAACAGGCTGGTGTTTAAATGCCAACAACAGGCGATTCATTCCTAAATAAACCTATTTTATTGTATTTGTCTTTAACGTCGACCATGACGTGTCAGCCCAAGAAAGATACCACAACATCCGCATTATCACTTTGCGACCATTAGTTCTGTTTTTTTTAAGGATTGGGTTGGTACGTACACCCATTTGGCTTATTTTAGACCTAGCTAGAAAAACCAGTGCCGCCCAATGAAAAGACCTCAACAGAATGCAACAAATCTTCCATCTGTGGAGGCCAGAATGACCCGTTATTATTCAAGCCTTTTCGTGGTCATCTGTAGAGGTGTTACCGATGAGTGTTTCTCTTTGCGCGATGTAGCACACTCAGATATATTTAACTGTTATTGAGGACTAACGAAAACGGTCGGATATATTAATTTAGGACCGTTTGAAATAGTATTGAGACACAAATGTGTCAATTGTTGACACCTTTTTCTTAATCTTTGATGTATCATTTAAATATTACAGCTTTGTGTGTAGCACAATGATTTTCAGCTGTATTACTCGGGAAGCACTGAAATCCTGAGCTGATACAATGTTTGAAATAACAGTTTGGCCTATAGCTGATGCCGATAGGGGTGGGTGTGTTGTTGTTTTCATTTATACCTCCCCCCCTTTTTTGTTTTTTTTTTTTTACAAAAGAAGCAAAAAATCTTGACCAGATTGTTTTAAAAATCTCCAGGTAATCAACAAGGCTGATACTGATGTTTAGCTATTATAGTGGTGCTTCTGTACTTTGTGCTGTCATTTGATTAAAAAACTTTGTTTTAAAATGCTGGGTGATCTTAAGTAACTGTTTTGGCATTCAAAAAATTGCATTTAAAAATGCAATTAAAAGTATTTTGGCGTGTTCACTGATATATTGTCACGTTGGAAGTTCAATCGAAACGGCTATACCTTTCTGCTGTTAAGCATCTGCACTGACAACAAGTTCAGTCATTCTAAATAAATTGTAAATATATTGCTTGCTATATTTAGTCAGTTCTGAGTGGAGCTCTTATACTCTTCATTTATGTTTTGGTAGCCCTGTGCTCTGTGATCCGCTTCAGTACTCAGCCTTGCTGCGCCATAGGATGTCCCACAGCCCTGAAATGAAGGACGACCCCATGGAGTGCCCACTGTGCATGGAGCCGCTGGAGATTGATGACGTCAACTTCTTCCCCTGCACCTGTGGCTACCAGATCTGCCGCTTCTGTTGGCACCGCATCCGTACAGATGAGAACGGCCTCTGCCCCGCATGCAGAAAGGTGAAATGGATGTAGATGCCATTAAGCTCATTAAACAGGAGGATGATTTGTCTGGCTCAGCAGTCTTGTTGGAGGAGACATCATGTAATTAGAATTACACAGGTGTAGCTTGTGTGTAACCATGCCTTAAATTAGTAATTTTTTTTCCTTTGAATGGGAGATATTTCTGTTTGTAACGCAGTTCTTTGTGTTTTTGTGTAGCCTTATCCAGAGGACCCTGCTGTGTACAAGCCTCTGTCACAGGAGGAGATCCAAAGGATAAAGAATGAAAAGAAGCAGAAACAGAATGAGAAGAAGCAAAAGGTGACAGAAAACCGCAAGCATCTGGCCAGTGTCAGAGTGGTCCAGAGAAATCTGGTGTTTGTGGTGGGGCTCTCGCAGCGACTCGCTGACCCAGAGGTGAGTGTAATGCTGACATTACACTTCAGCTACCTGTGACAGGAGCGTTGAAACTTATGGTATTCAGTTTGATGCAGCTAAGGAAGTGGCTGTGTCACTGTAGATTTGGGCTTGACAGATGCAGTGAAGTTTAAATGTACTTTGTTGGAGAATGATCTTTATGTATATTTAAATGTTTTTACCTGCAGCTTCCTCGTGATTCGTGATTCTGTTGAATATTCAGTTTGAAAGAGCTCAGTATCTCCAGCACTTTGTCACAAGTGTTGCTGTGTTTTACCCACAGGTCCTAAAACGGCCGGAGTATTTTGGGAGGTTTGGGAAAATCCATAAAGTGGTCATCAACAATAGCACATCTTACGCAGGTTCACAGGTGAGGAGGGTGGATTAGGTTAAAACGGCAATTTAATAATGAAAATCTTCTTTCATAGCTACAGTGAGCTCATAAAAGTATGCAACCGCATCAATGGCATGTTTATTTACCTGTTTTGTTTTTTAGGGGCCTAGTGCCAGCGCTTATGTTACTTACATCCGCTCTGAAGATGCTCTAAGAGCAATACAGTGTGTGAACAATGTGGTTGTTGATGGCAGAACACTCAAGGTGAGAAGTTGACCCAAAAATCTTTGTTAATTTTTAGTGATTTTAGTAGTCTTTTAAAGTGCACAAAAATTAGTCATTTTATTCTTCATTTTCTTTTCTGCTTCTAGCTATTTAACACAAACATCATTGTAAACAATGTAGATTACACAGAGAAGATAAAGAATTCTTTGAAAAGAATTAGTATGAATTTCTATGTAAACTTTTCTTCTTCTTCTATTTCTTTCTTTTGCAGGCTTCTTTAGGCACAACAAAATACTGCAGTTACTTCCTCAAAAGTATGCAGTGTCCCAAACCTGATTGTATGTACCTACATGAGTTGGGGGATGAAGCAGCTAGCTTTACTAAAGAGGAGATGCAGGTACACTTTTTTTTTTCCTCTTCCCACAATGAGAGTCAGTTGTGGTTTAAAGCACCTTTTTGACCCATGTTGTGTTGTTTCTTCAGGCAGGAAAACATCAAGAGTATGAGCAAAAACTCCTCCAAGACCTCTATAAAATTAACCCTAGCTTTCTACAACCTCCAGCTTGTGGAACAGAAAAGTCAAAGAGTAAATCCAACTCCACACAGAGGTTGGTTTTTATTAATATTTAGATTTGTTGTATTTTTATTATTTACTCACAGTGCAGCGGAGGCTAATTTCTGTCCTGCTTTGTAACAGAACCAACAGTAGCAATGGTAAAGATGGGTGGCCGACGCTGTCAGGGCATAACAAACTGTCCAACGGGCTTTCAGAAGACCGCAAGTCCCCTCCACTGCTAGACTATCTAGACCAAGAAGCTATTACTTCAGATGGGCTAGAAACAGAGCTAGGTCCAGGCCAGCGTACTGCCTTGTCCCCCTTTTCCTCTAACTGTGACAGTAACAGGTACATGGGTTTTTCCTCCGGAAAAGGACTTGCATGTTATTGAATAAAGCAATTGTGTATTTATTTTACAATGACCTTTTTTTTTCTGTCTATATATAAATTTTCTACCTGCAGTCCCAGTGACAAACCTCCAGAGTCTATCGGCATGGTAAATGGCGAGACTTTACAACAGGTAATATAGCATTAACCAACCTCTGTGGTTCTTTTGTTTGAATATAAATCTGAGTATGAATCAGCAGTAATAAGGACAACTTTTTCTTCTTTCTTGTTTTTTTTTTTTTTTTTTTTTTTTTTTAATAAAGATACCCACAAGTGACTCGCCCTCCCCTCCCCCGGGTTTAACTAAGCCCAGCCTGGTAGTGCCCATCAGCATGTCAGACATCACAGCCCGTTCGCCCTTTGAGGGTGCTGCAGCTGAGTCCCAGTCACTCTTTTCAGACAACAGTAACTTCAGACATCCAAACCCCCTCCCTGCTGGTCTGCCACCCTTCCCCAGCTCCCCTCGCGGCAGTTCCGACTGGCCTATGACCCCTGAACCACAGAGCCTCTTCACATCAGGTAGAATAACACCATGTTTAATCTAGCTGTCAAACATTTAGATTACTTCTATCTGCTGTATTCTGAATTTTCTGTTGAAAAATGTTCCGTTTTCTAAACATTGAGCCAATATAACTAATGCAGGTAATGTAAATGATAAGCAGAAAATGCTTAGGCACAAGTTGCACTTAAATTTTAATGTATCTAATACCTATTCAAGCTCAAACGTATAAGACTATAATAAAAAGGGGAAGTTTGTTTAATTTGCATGTAACGAAATTTCAAAACTATTGCAGGTGTAATCTTTATCATCTAAGTTTATCAGGTAGTCGAAGTTTTGCGTCCCCTATAACCCCTGTGTTTTCTCCCCCTTCAGACACAATACCAGTGTCGTCCTCCACAGACTGGCAGGCAGCTTTTGGCTTTGGCTCGTCCAGCAAACAGCAGGATGACGACCTGGGCTTTGATCCTTTCGATGTGACTCGCAAGGCTTTGGCCGACCTGATAGAGAAGGAGTTGTCAGTACAGGATCAGAGCCCTTCATCCCCAGGGCCCCTCACCCAGGGGAGCAACCATGGACCCAGCCTGCCACCCTCCAACCCTAACCCCAGCGCTTCCCATCACTTCCCCAGTGGCCTCCCACGTGTCCCACAGCACCACAGAACCATCTACAGCTCCTTCAGTTTCCCCAGCACTCACAACAGCCAGGCCAGTCAGCAGCAGCCAGCTGCCAGACACCCCTGGTTGGGCGTGCCCACACGGAATAACCTCACACACTTGAACCACTCAGCCAGTGCTGCCTCACACAGTAATTTTCTGGACCTGAATCTGCCGCCTCAGCACAACACAGGGCTGGGAGGGATCCCCATCTCAGGTACCAGACCCGTGGGTCACTTTGGCACCTTTCTGTGTCACATTGCAGTAGTGCATGTTAAAACAGACAATCAACAAGCTATTTAATTTCACAGCACATGTGTGCTGCAGTATGGCATTATGATACTTGTTTTGATTAGCATGTATTGATTTTTTTTTTTGCTGGCAGATGCAGTTTTGTACTTAAACACAAAAACACCTGAGGAGCTGACATGTCTGTTTACTTCTCTCTTGTAGAAAACAGCAGCTCTATAGACGGCTTAAATGTGAAAGAGTGGCAGGATGGTCTCAGGGCTCTTCTGCCCAACATTAATATCAACTTTGGGGGCCTCCCAAATTCCTCGTCCTCTTCCTCCTCCTCATCCTCCAACAGTGTTAACCACATTGGTGGGCCAGCTGGACCTGCAGGCATGTCGCACAGCCTGAGCTGGGACGGCACAGGCAGTTGGATGGACCCCGCTATTATTACAGGTTGGCAATTAGTTCACAGCAACATTTCACATCTTTTATGAAGCAAAAATCCAAAATAACTGGTTTGGGCTTTTGTTTGTTTGAAATTATTGTTTAGTCCTAAAAGATTGGTCTGTAAAAACATCAGCACTATTAGTGAAATTACTTGATATTTAATATTTAACATGATAAAGGCTGACATGTTTAAGCAAGTTTAAAACTGGGTATATACAAATCATGGATGAGTTATTAGATTCTTTTTTTTGTTTTGTCTTTTGTGGTAATGGAAATCAAGTTATTATTATCTTTCGCCAAGTCATAATTGTAAGCAGTCATTTTCCATCTGGTCTGGAAGTGAGGATGAGTAGTTTGGTATGACGTCTGATTTGAATGTCAAACATATCCTGGGAAATTCCATCAGCGTATTTAGCAGAATAATAGCAAGGAAAGAGCACCATAAATATTTTACAGGCATCAAAATGCTTCCTCCTTTTTTAACTATCATAGAAGTGGATAAAAACAACTGGCACAATGTGGTCATTTATGACATTTTTGAGCAGAGGGAGGAGCGCGAGCGACAAGCTCACACAAGACTAACCCTGGAGTTCTGAAATTTTTACAGCTTTGGATGACAAAATGAAGAAAGTATGAAGAGTTTCATTTTTTTAGCATAAAGCGTAAATGTGTGCCAGCTATTATGACTGATAACAGAAAAGACAAAAAACATTTTAAAGTGTTTTTTAAATTGATTTAGTGTCTTAACTACATGATTAAGAAAAGCCTTTCAAATGAAGTTGCATAACTTTTCCATTTTGATGTGTCATATAAGCAATATATTGTTATATCGAATAGAAATGATGAGTAAAGTCACCAATGGCAGCACTACTCTAAATGTTTCAACAAAGCAGCTGATCACAAAAATCCCAAAAATCATTGTCTTTATGTCAGATTTGTGTTGTGGTGTTTTTTTTGCCATCACTCATCTCTTGTCCTCCCTCTCCATAACTCCCCGCAGGCATCCCAGCCTCAGCCGGCAACAGTTTAGACTGCCTCCAGGACGATAACCCACCACACTGGCTTAAATCCCTGCAGGCGCTCACAGAGATGGACGGCCCTGCCAGCTCAGCGATGCCCACTCCCCAGCCCCTCCACAGCAGCCTCCTCGATGCCCACATCCCTCTTCACCACAGAGCCGCCGCCGGCTGGGCTCCCTACCTTCCCCCTCCCACAGCCAATCCCGCCAGTCAGTTCCACTCCCCTCCCCCAGGCTTCCAGACCGCCTTCAGACCCCCAGGACAGCCCTCCACAGAGCTGCTACAGAGTGCTGCTGTGGACCGCCACTGAACATAGACTACAGCAGACACCCATCCATTGCCCCACTACCACTTTATACCCACTCATCTTGTACCCTCCCCCCTCCCCCTCCCAATGCAATACACACCAATCTGCAGAGTATGAAAAATTAACAAAGTAACAAACATGCTTTCATCTTTTTTCTCTTCATCCTTCCTTTTTGTCCACTCTAAAGGCATTTTATTTTGTTTTTGTTTGTGGCACACAAGTTATCAGTACCTTTTTGTCTGCTGCATTCACCACTCCTTAGACCTAGTTCTGGGTGTAACATGGGATTCATTATGTAGCTTACTGTTAACGGAGAGCACAAGAATCAATATAGGATCGAGCACCCAGTGGTGACATGAGAGTTAACTCCACAAACTGGCAAATAAACAAATTAGCTGATGTGAGGTCTTTTTATTTTAAAAGTAACTAATAATTAAGCATGAACAGCATTTGTGTTTTTGAAAGTTGAAGTCTTGATTAGTTTTCGAGGAATGAACCAAGCTGTGAATCTGCTCTTTGAAGCTTTGCCCCAAAGACCCTCATCCTCCCCAGTTTAACAGGAGTCTGTGAAACGGTTAATTCTTACAGTTGTGTCGAGAATAAGGAGAGATGATAGAGGGAAGCCCTTTTCAGACATGGGATTCGTGACATCACCTCGTTCAAAGGGAGTTGTCATTCTGACTTGAGTCACTTTTATATTTATGTTTATTCAGATAAATAAGGGAAGGGAGACAAAAAAAAGAAAAGACTTGCTGCTTTGCTTCTCCTACCGTACTCTGCTTCTTACACACAGGCATCGAGACAGATCTGTCTTTGGAAATAGGCAAATCACATCAAAGAAGATTGTAGTAATCACATTGTGAATGAGAAAAGGAGTCGATTAGATAAATTATCATTGTGTACATGTAATTGCTGTTTAGAGCCGCCTCCTAGTGAATCATCATCGTGTGCGTGCCTATCCACCAACATGCCTGTTTGCAATCAAACTTCAAATTGATTTGTAAATGCCGTCAGGTCCAGCCGTACAAGACGGTGATTGAAATACAGAAAAAGTGACCATCTAGACGTTTAGCTGATGTGTAAGATTAACAAAAAGAAGCGCATGTCTGAAGGGGGCTGGAGAGAAGAGGGGTTGGTCTTAGCTTTTTGTTGAGTGGATTTAAAAATGAATAAATAAAACGAAACCTCAAAAACAAAAAAAGAAGCTAAGAATTGGTTAGTAAAGGTCAAAATGCAGATGAGACGGGGGAGTTGAGGGCACAGGCTATGCATGGGCTCCCTGTTAGGTAAGGACACAAATGGCCTGCTTTGAGAGGCCACTTGGCTCACATTCTCTTTAGTCGAGGGGAACTCCCATTGGCCCCGTCCTGCTGGAGGGAAAATTTTGCTGAACCTCTGTATCAGAGGATAGAGCATCGCCTAACCGCAGGGAGCCAGGGCTTTGGGAGATCGTGGCACACATCCTGAGCACTAGGGTTAGACTCACAGTGCCACTGTGTGGTACCTACAATAGCTAGCCCTAACATGGACAGCCACCACTTAGTAAGGACAATGACTAGATGGATGAGGATATGTCGAATACTAACGAGGGTAATAAAGGGGTTAACAGGTCCCTTTGTTTGACCCACGAGGGCTTAAACGAGGCCTTAAAATGGACAGATGAGAGAGAGTGAGAGAGAAGCTTGAGCGATAGGAAGGAGAGCATCAGGACTGCTGAAAAATATGCAATATTGTACATGACTTTGACAACTGTATCTGATCATGTGTCACAAAGGAAGGTGCCGCAAGACAATACCAAGTACTGTAGTAGTGATTTAAGGAGCCTTTAGGATTTGAAATCAACCTCTCTGACCACCACCTTTTTTTTCTTTTTGAAGTCTTAATTCTGATCTGTGTTCGCTCTCTACCGCTCTCTTCTCTCTCGATCTTGCTCTATCTCTCTGATCCCCATCCTCCCCCCCTGCTGTTCTCTATTTAACAGTATTCACAAAATGAACAAAGTCATCCAGGAGAAACCAACACAGAGTCATACAATGGGTTTTAACATGATGTTGCAAGGAAAAAATAAACAAAACGACAAATTTGAGGCGCTTAAAGGAAGTGAACTGTCCTCTGCAGGTCTGGAAAAATGAACCTTAAATAAAACTAAAAACTCTGAGCTGGTGTTTGTCTGCTGTTGTCTTCTCATCACTGCCTTTGTGCAGAAAATACAAATCCCAGGAAGCTCTCTTTTAAGTTGCTCCTCTACTATTCCAAATCCTTCCACTGGGGGGCAGATCACTTTTTGTCAGCTAGGAAGCTCTGCAGTCAAACTTCAGCTGAGCACACAAGGTGACACAGAACGACACCGACTACAGTTTTTCAAATACACCGCATTTTCACCACTAAGCGTTTTCAGTGATTGGATATAGGCAGAGTACTGATGGGCATGATCCTTGTTGCATTCAAAGAAATCTGACCATCTTTTCATTGCAGCATTGCTGCCAGGAGCAGAGCATGTGTGCGTATCACTGTCCTTTAGTTTGCAGCTCTGCACTCTCCCCGGCCAATGCAGCAGTAGATACCTGCTGCAGCGAGGTCTCTTCTTTTTTTTTTTGTCCTGCAGGACTTCTGACAGACACGGGGAGGAGCACAGTTATTACTCTTTACAGTGTCTCCACTATTTCTGCAGTCAGTTAACTGAATCTGATGCCTCCAATATGCTGTTTAACTCTGAATATTGTTTCTACGGGAGATTAATTACACATACATGATCTGAAGGTCCCAATTAGAACCAGAAGTAAACGTTTTTATTTGGCAGTTTAAGGTGTTAAAATTACTTATAACTGTCATAGTTTAAAGTCTTTCAAGCTCGCTATCCTTCTGTAGCATGTACAATAACATTTCAAGTTCAACAATATCATATCAATATCACAATATCATTTTCAAGTTGTTTATGAAGACTGTCCAGATTCAAATGCAATATTAGGTATGAGAATGCTTTAATAATAAATAAAAATAATAATATGAAAATATTAAATCCTTAATATCCAGAAATAAGCATTATAATAATGAAAACTAAAGCAGAAGCAAATCACACTGAAGAATCAGAGAATAAGCAGCACTTGAAACCGTTTTTTCTTGGCGTATTTGTCTATGATCTCCAGATAAAGTTTCAATAAACAAAACACACTCGGTGTATTCGCCGATCAATCGAAGGAAAGAATTATTCAGTTGTTCAAATGGCCGATGACGTCTTTGTTTCTTTCATTCGATTAATCGATGAGTCGGCTGGTGCTAAGTGGACATGTGGCTAAAATGAACATCCCGGGATGCTTGGAGCTGCCCCGCCTCTAGTTTTAGGCTGCAGGTGCTGAGGAGGCACCAACAGAGGAAGGTGAGTGTAAATAATGCAGGCAGGCAGCAGATTCAGGGGTTGTGACAATGAGTCAGCAGCAACACAGATGGAGGGGGTGGGTTGGGGGGGCTTCGCTGTGAGTGTTCCCGGGCCAACAAACACTCGTGCAGACTGATGAAACATAATGGAGGGATCGTAGCGATGATGCATGACTGACGTCTTTAGAAATCTGTTTTCTCCAGCTATGGAAAATAACTCTGGCGTTTGGCGCCGTTTCTGCTCAAGTGGAAAAAGATCGGCACTGAAGAAGGCACGATGGACTTGCGGATTAGTTTATTGATTTGCTTGCTTTGATGAAGCTGCATAATTACGTTCATCATAAGGCTAAAGAGGATGGTGGATGACTAAGGTGTAAAGGTTAGAGGTAATTCGTAGAGAGGTATCGATTTTTGCAGCACATCGCAAAACACCTGGGTCAAAGCAGATCATATTGGATCATAAAAGAACGTTTATGCTTATGAGACTTTAAATTCCAGGCTTCTTTTGTCTGTTTTTCTACAAAACCAACTCATTTTGCACTGAAGTTAAAAAAACCCCACACACACATGAAACTCTGCTCAGGTGTTATCTCTGGATGAAGCAGAAAAAGCCCTGATTTTTCACTCTTCCACAGAGCTGTCCTCTGCAGGGGTTCAGTCTGTTAAACTGCTGAAGCCTCGCTTTCCTTGAGGACTGCAGCTACAGTATATGAGGATGTGTGCAGAGGGCACAGTAGCTGCAGTCACTGTGAAGTATGACATTGACAAATTATTGACCCTTACTAAATTAGAACTTTAAACTTAAAGATATATACAAAATACAAAAGTATGAAATACTAACACAGAAAAAGCCTGTACAGAAATGATGTGTGGATAATAAAAGGCTAATTTTTATTGTTTTCCTTGGTGTCTCTCTTAGATACAGGAGCAGGAAAATGCCCAGCAGTCAATTCCATTTATTTGACAGGAAGTGACATCAGAGGTTAGGGGTAGCAGCATACTGACCTTGCTGTACATCTGTACAGCTAGTCTTCTTCATGTTACCTGAATCAGCCAAAGTCTTCAGCATATCAGAAACCAAGTTACCGGTCTTCAAACCCTGCATTTGTGTCAGACAGGACAGTCTAAACTTAGTTTTAGGCTATGCAGTCTTTCATATGACAGCGTTATGATGGTCAGTGATGTACATGTGTAATTTCCTGGCCCTGGGCTGGTGCCCACTTGGGAAACCTGCAGGGACTGCTCTCAGCAGAAAGCACTCTCTCCATTTGTCAGCCTCTGACAGGCCCTCTCAGCAGTGGAGCTGCATGCACTGCAAAAAATGACCATTTTCACAATCTGTTTACTCTCATATTAGACTGATAAAAGTGGAGCAAAAATCTGAAACTGGCTAATAAATGAGTTGGTGAGCAGAAAACTAGACCACGGCCTTTGTGACAAATAAGTCATTTTAATGAAAAAACAAGGAAATGACTTTTGATAAAACATTTAAAGAAAACCAGAATGGTCCACCACAGTCAGCATGACTGGGCCAGGTAACACTCCGTGTTACCTTATTTGACAGAACATTTTCTGTATATTTATCATAATACACATAAAATCCTTTAATGCTTGGATAAACAAAGCTTCAAATAACAAAACTGGTCTTAAAACCAAATAATTTGCCTTTGGGTCTGACTCAAGTATACAGAAAAAAACTTATCAGTGTTCCAAAAGCATAATGAACATATTTAACGGATTAATAATAAAATCAGGAAAATTAATCAATAATAAACATGAAATATTTTTTTAAAAATGGAATCATAAGAAAACATTACGGTGAATATTTTAGACTGAATTAAAATCTGTTATTTATTCATAACTCAGTGAATGTATTAGCAGTTACCTATTTATATTTTCCCAACCACAAATAGCAATGTAAGGAAACATGACAAGTCTGACAATTTAAGACACCTGGTGCACAAATTTAAGAGATATTTTATTTAGCTGAACAGTTTAATGAAAGAAATACTTTTTGCAGTGTGTACAACTCTAGACTGACCCACATGAGCCTTTACTGTAAATCCTCCAGCAGTCCAGTTAATGTGCCCTGGCCAGGAAAGCTGACATGATCCTCTATCATCACAGTATGTAATGGCTCCGCCATATGGGATCTGTGTGCAGTGCAACATGCACAGCAGCTTAGATCCAACAATGTCGCTGCATCTTGTCCTCTCCTGTGAGTTCAAACTAAGGCCGCACCTTGCAAATGTCCAAGTACTTCTGAGCCTCTGAAAACGGGGGACTGTGGATAAAACTGGCTTTAATTCCTAAAACAGTTCATGCTTCAAGTATGCACTTCTGTTGCAGCTTGTTTGCTTTAAAATTCACTGCGATGGTGTACAGAGGGAAAAATTATCCCCAAAATTTGCCATTGTCTAAAAACATGCACTAAAATCTACCTCCGCTTGCAGTAGGCAGTAGATTTCATCACAGTAGATGTCTTTCTGAAAGTCCTGTAACTAAGTTTAAGAGTATAATTCACCCACTGTTATCATATTCAAGGCCTTGTACCAACACAGAGCAGAGCAGCTACCTGAATGCCACTCCAACAGAGCTTTATTATCTTGTTAATAATTTTACCTCCTCACTATGTATGACTTTGGATACTGTAGCTGCTGTGAAAAAGAGAGCCTCAAATCAGAAGTACTTGACTCCCTGGAATAACTCTCAAATGGGCACCTTAAAGGAGGTAAGTTGTAAACTGGAGAGGAGAATCAAAAATTTAGAAGAACATCTTTTATCCTGGAAAAATAGTTTATAAAAAAGCTAGAATATTCATCATTGATTGAAGAAAATAAGAACAACCTTAGGTTTCTCTTCAGAACTATAGCGAGGCTGACAAAAAGTCAGAGCACCATTGAGCCAACCAGTCCTTCAGTGATAACTAGTAATGACTTCATGAATTTCTTCACAAATAAAATTTTAATTATTAGAGAAAAAATTACTCATAATCATGTCACAGATGTAACATTATCTACTTTCAGTACCATTGATATTCATTTAGAGTCTTTTTCTCCAATTAAACTTTCTGAGTTAGTTCAGAAATTGCTTCCACTATGCGTGAAAGGGTTAATTACAGGCCAATCTCCAACCTTCTATTCATCTCAAAAATTCTTGAAAGAGTACTTTGTCAAACAGCTAACAGATCATCTGATCATCTGTAGAGGAATGGCTTTTTTTTTTTTTTTTTGGCTTATTTAAGTTTCACCCAGGTTTCAGAGCTCATCACAGCACAGAAACAGCTTTAGTGAAGGTTACAAATGATTTTCTTCTGGCCTCTGACAGTGGACTCATCTCTGTGCCCCTACCTGATAATAAACTGATCACACCTGCGAGAGATCCCAGAGAGGACCGAAGCATGAAGGCACCCATGAGTGTCACGGGAACCCACGAGAGCCTGGAGTGACACGGAGGCTTAAGAGATGAGGCCTGACGTGAGGCTTCAGAGTGAAGTCACAGAGGCGTGACACATGGCGTGGGACATGAGGCCTGACATGAGGTTTGAGAGCGACACGAAAAGAGTGACACATGGGGCTCGAGAGACGGGCCGGAGTGTGTGTGTCAGTCCTGTAGTCTTGCACACGAGGAGTCTGGCAGTCTTGGAGGCTTGGAGCTTGGCGTTCGAGCCAGGAACTATACAGAGCGGAGGACGGACAGCACCAGCGACTAGGGACAAGGAGCGAACAGTCGGACGGCAGTAGCAACAAGAGCCCAGCTTGTGCACTGCGGGAGAGCAGAGGCGGCGAGACAGCTGGTGCCGATTTGCAGTTTTAAAGAAGCGGCGGGCGGAGTTGAGAGCTCTGCCCACCCGGGGTAAGTCTTCGACTTATCCCCTTTTTACGAATGAAAACTGCCTGAAAAGAATAGTGACTGCCGCTCCCTCCCTAAATTCAGCGTACCGGGACGCGGAATGCGGGGAGGAAGGCGAGGACTCCGCTGGGTTTCCCTTTTACACCATTTCGCTGGATTTCTTAGTTCTTTGTGACTTTTATACCTTGGCGGATGCCACTGGACTTTTAATGTTGTGTTTTATTGATTTTTATTGTGTTACCCCTTGGCCAGGGTTGTTTTAATTCATTTTACATTTTTAACTATTTAAATATAATAAATTATATTTTAATTATACAGTTTTTTAATCGTGTGCTTTCCCTTGGCGGCTCCACTGCTCTGTCCGTTTGGAGGAAAGTTTCCTTCCTTTAGAAAAAACACTGTGGAAATAGAATCACCTTCCCTCCGTTACATTTACATTATATATGGTTCCCTTGGGCAGTATCATCAGAAAGCATAGCATATATTTTCACTGCTATACAGATGACACCCAACTTTATCTATGAAGCCAGATAACACACACCAATTAGTTAAACTGCAAGAATGTTCGAAAGGCATAACGACCTGGATGACCTCTGATGTTCTGCTTCTGAATTCAGATCAAACTGAGGTTATTGTACTCGGTCCTGAAAATCTTAGAAATATGGTCTCTAACCAGATTCTTACTCTGGATGGCATTACCTTGGCCTCCAGTAACGCTGTGAGGAACCTTGGAGTCATTTTTGACCAGGATATGTCCTTCAATGCACATATTAAAAAAATATGTAGGACTGTTTTCTTCCATTTGTGCATTATCATTTTGAAATATCCTGTCTCAGAGTGACACTGAAAAACTAGTTCATGCATTTTTTTTGCGTCCAGGCTGGACTACTGCAATTCATTATTATCAGGATGTCCAAAAAACTCCCTGAAAAGCCTTCAGTCCATAATGCTGCAGAAAGAGTACTGACGGGGACTAGAAAGCGAGAGCATATTTCTCTTATATTGGCTTCCCTTCATTGGCTCCCTGTTAAATTCAGAATTGAAAAGGTCATGAGTAATTAGGCCCCTTCTTATCTTAATTACCTTATAGTACCATATCACCCTATTAGAGCACTTTGCTGGATGTGGGCTGGATCAGGTGACCCTGAATCCTCCCTTAGTTATGCTGCAATAGGTGTAGGCTGCTGGGGGATTACTTACCATCCCATGATGCACTGAGTATATCTTCTTCGGTCACCTTTCTCACTCACTATGTGTTAATAGACCTCTCTGCACTGAATCATACTTGTTATTAATCTCTGTCTCTCTTGCACAGCATGTCTGTTGACCTGTCCTCCTCCTCTCATCCCAACCGGTCGCAGCAGATGGCCTCGCCCTTCCCTGAGCCTGGTTCTGCTGGAGGTTTCTTCCTGTTAAAAGGGAGTTTTTCCTTCCCACTGTCGCCAAAGTGTTTGCTTAATGGGGGTCATATGATTGTTGGCATTTTCTCTGTATGTATTATTGTAGGGTTTGCCTTACAATATAAAGTGCCTTGAGGCGACTGTTGTTGTGATTTGGCGCTGTATAAATAAAATTGAATTGAAACTGAATTGAACCTAACTGTATTTGTCACAATAAGATGTGTTAAGTTGCAAGGGTAGATGGAGGTAGTTGAGTTAAAGGAATAATTTGCCATTTTGATGAAGATTCTGGTCAGTTAACATTCTCATGTGTTTGGTAAATATCAGTCAGCAACTTACTTCTTAAAATGGAGACACATTCTCTGGCCTAATGCAAAAAAAACTCCCACCCAGCACTTTCAAGTACAGTAATTACATTTCTGCTTTAATCTGTATTACAAACAAAGTTTAAAAACAAGAAGTTATGTGCTGGGGTTTATTTCTTCCATACTCTTCACTGGTTCCTTGTTACCTCAGTATCAGTACAATATCATTCTAAAACTTCGCTCTCATAGAGACAGCTTACTTGTGCTTCCCAGAGTTTCCAAAAGTTAATTAGCAAGTAAAGTTTTCAAAGGCTGGACCAGTCTGTCTACACAAAGCAGACAATTTAGCAAAGAACCTATTTTGAATTTAATCTTTGGGCACTTTGGTACTGGCAGCCTGTCACAAAAACATGTTATTTGTTATTTCTTGAATATAGAAAATGTAACAGTAAAACAGTATGTTTGCATCCACAAGTGGACTCTCAAAGAGCTACTAGCTGATATTTTGGTATTTCTCTGTATGGTTAAATCTGAAGAAATGATGAGCAGTACCTGAAAGTCATCTCCTTAAAAAATAGAAATAATCTCCCAGAAAGCTCTGACACAGGGCCAGAGAGAAGCATCTAGCCCGTCAGCTGATCCATGTACTCTTTGTAACAAAACAAACAAAAAAACCCCCAAACAACAACTAAGGTATGCCAAATTACACAATAATTGGAATAACAATCAATGGCCACAGGTCTTATGGATCCAATTTTAAAATTTGTGGGTCAAATCATTCATTCATATGTAGGCTTGCATTTCAGTCAGTGGTGTTGGAGATCTTCCCAAAGATGATGTATCTATAATTTATGGAATTATAGATGTAGAAAAGTAAGATCAGATTAAGATCCATCATGCGATACTGTCTGGAAAGCGTCAGATTGGCAGCAGCTTCATTTTTCTGCATGACTGTGATCACAAACACACTCCCAGTAAAAGCATATCTGGATAGAAAAACAAACAATGAAATGTTATCGGTTATGAATTGGCCTCCCTAGGGCCCAAACCTGAACATTATTGAAGCAGTGTGAGATCCTAGTGACAGACAACAGAATAAAAGGCAGCAAGCATCCAAAGAAAAGCTTTGAATATCCTTCAAAAAGCCTGGAAAACTATTCCTGAAGACTACTTAAAGAAATTATAAGAGAGAGTTCAGGCTGTGTTGAAAAATAAAGGTGGTCATTCAAATGATTGACTTAAGCTTGTTAGAATCATACAAACTCTGTTTTTGCCTTATATACTGTATTTCCATGTATATTTATGCATGTTTCAATAAACCACTCCACCTATTTCCCATTTTTCTGGCAAAATATAAAGAAATGAGAGTTGACTCGAGACTTAAGACTGAGAATTTAGCTGAACTCAGAGCGTTTTTTCATAAGGGAGAGGTGAAGTAGATGTCCTGACTTTTGGCTCTCTTGTCACCACCATGAGAAAGTTGAACCGAGTGTATCGAGCCAACAAATAATCCAGCACTTCTGTCTGTATGATCTACCAAACATCATCTCCAGCATTGCAGTGACCTTTTCTGGTGGCTCAGACCCAACTCAGCATGCCCAAAGGGTTGTCGAGTTGTGTATATCTCAGCAGTGCTTCACATGGTGATATCCTTTTGTGGTTTTGTATTTGCCAGCCTTCTTGAGTTCAGCGGTGTAATTGAAGCAGGAAGGTCACAGCGGCAGTTTTGTTGATGTTAAGTTTTGAATTTTCTCCCTCAGACAAGTACGCTGACGCTGCACACTGGGCAGGAGAAGCATGTGAAATGAGATCCACATCACCCAATACCACAAGGACATATTCACACTGTGAGCACTGATAACGGATTCTACCAAATCTTGAGAGGATTTAAAGAAAATGTCCCTAACAAACAGTATTTAAACTGATGTTTTTTGAGCTGCACGCTGGTCCACCGCTTTGGTCCAAACTGAAAAGCTACTACAGGTATTGGACTGAGTGGTTTTGTTGTTCCCAGGTTAGAAATGACTTTGATGATCCCCTGAATTTTCATTTAACAACACCACAACATTTACTTTTATGGGTCAGAGTGAACTCTATCAACACGTTGCTTACAGACAAGTTCCCCTGAGGGACATTTGAAGACCTTATTTGACCTGGAAAACTAATGAAGCCTCAGCTCTACTTCGTGTTTAGTGCTAATACTCAAATTCTGAGGTGCTAAAAGCAACAAATATTCACTTTTGGGTTTTTTTGTTTTTTTAAAAAAGGAGCATTTTCTGCAACCTGTTGGGGGTGAGGGGAGGGAGAAGGGACGAAAGAAAGACTGTTAAAGACTAATAATAACTAATTTATTCATTTTTAGACATATACACATAACATGCCTCTTTCATGCATCCACCTGTAGATTCCAAGGGGATATTTACTCATCACTCCCAAGTTTCCATGTCTATTACATCTGTCTTGATGTCAAATTAAATGCAGTTATCTACTGTAATAAATAATTTTAAACATGAGTTGTGTATTGGGAATTATGAGACACACTGGAGAGGTGGTGTCTTTAGGTTCAGCTTGGGGTGCCAAACTATATGTTAACACGATGAGTGAATAATGGAAACTGAGTAAAGTCATGAGATTAGCGGCTGATTTCGGAGTTTTTCTTTGGGAACCTTCCCCTATATGAGCCACCAACTTCACTGGATCGTCTGTATCGCCACAGAAATGTGGGGCTGTCAGTGGCCTGAATTGAAGTAAAGAGATACATTTAACTGCACTAAGTTTCACAGAGACCATTTGTGGACTTCTACAAGGACGAGGAAATTATGGATATGCCCTTAATTATTAAACAAGTGTGTCAGCAGCTTGGTCTGATGGAGGT
Source organism: Haplochromis burtoni (assembly GCF_018398535.1). Taxonomy (NCBI): domain Eukaryota; kingdom Metazoa; phylum Chordata; class Actinopteri; order Cichliformes; family Cichlidae; genus Haplochromis; species Haplochromis burtoni. Next base: position 693,904 of record NW_024582633.1, read on the forward strand.
AATGCAAAGAGGAAGTGGGCCAGTGAGAGGGCCTCAGCGACTGGGGGTGGTGGTGGTAAGAGACGGTGGTGGGCTTGGACTTTGGGCCCAAGGGCTTTGCCTCAAGCATGGGAGATCCAATAATGCTGTCAAAGCTATTTTGCACATTGTTAACAATGAAGTACCTGTATGATGCTGTTAGACGTGGGCTGCTGTGCACAGACTTGTCACTGATTTGGAGCTATAAATTCAACACCAGAGGACACTTGAGATTTGATATAGAGAAATCATACGATACTGTGCATACACAGCTGACTGGGCCTCAGTGAAAAGGCCCTTGAGAAACATTTTGGATGACATCGACAGGAATGGCATTGCATTTTTGTACGAGGGCTGTGGAATGAGTGTCTGTCTTCACAGAAATCAATCTGGGAATATCAGGAAGCCTGACTCAGGTGAATGGGCCAGCCGTTGTGTGTGTGTGTGTGTGTGTGTGTGTGTGTGTGTGTGTGTGTGTGTGTGTGTGTGTGTGTGTGTGTGTAAGAGAAGCAGAATGAATAACAGAGAGAAGGAGGTAATGAGTACATGCAGCCACAGTACATCTCCATGCAGACCCAGCTGTAAGAACTTTTTGATCACGCATTTGTCTAACAGTTAACTAATAAAGTTTAATTCTCTGAGACGTGCTTAAGTGGTTGCGAGCTGCTCTAAAGCTTCCAGGGAGAAGGAGGAGGGATGCATTGAGCTCAGCTGAGGCCTGCTTCACCACAGCACTTCTGACTGTGCTCAGCAGGACAGTGGCTTAAACCTTCACAGCTTCAGCTACACTGAGGATGTTTCCTGGGTACATCTGTTCTACAACATGGCACTGCAAACAAACATCTGTGTGTAAAGTGAACTTTCTAAAGCAGGGGTTCACTAAGCACCCATTTGAGAAGCTGGTGCATGGATTAGTGTTAAGTTAGCGTTTGTAATGTGTCTATTCAGAGAGCGCTGATTTATGCTGATGATTGTCATTTTTAAGCCAAAGTGGAAACAAAGGTGAGATCTTTTAGAGACCATGTCATGTTTCTTGACTTTTAAATTCTTAGTCAATATACAGTTGGGAAAGTGACTAATAGTAATTTGATCGCTTGTAGAATTTGTAAGTTTGCTCACTTCCAAAGAAATTAATTGACTGGACGCTTTATTTTAATGGACAGAGACACAGAATATCAGCTAAAAAAAATCCAGAAAAAATGCATTACATGAAAAATATAGACTCATTTTCACAAAGTGAAATAAGTTTTTGATCCCTAACAAAACACAACTTAGTACATGGTGGAAAAGATCTTGTTAACAAGCAAGATGCTTCTTGCAGTTGGTCACCAGGTTTGCAGACATCTCAGGAGGGATTTTGTCCGACTGCTTTTTAAAGAATCTCTGAATCCTTTACATTTCTTAGCTGCCACTGGGCAACTTGAAGCTTCGGCTCAATCCACAGATTTTCTAAACGATTGAGGTCTGGAGACTGGCTAGGCCACTCCATGGCTTTAATGTGCTTCCCCTTTAGTCTCCTTTGTTGCTTTGGTGGTATGTTTTGGGTCATTGCCATGCTGGAACATGCATTCACAACCCATCTTGAGTGTTTTAGATGAGGGAAGGGAACTCTTGTCCAGTATTTTGCAGGAGATGGTCCCATCCATTGGTCCCTCAGTGCAGTGAAGTTGTCCTGTAGCCTAAACAGAAACACAGCCCCAGTGTTGTTTTACTGTGGGGATTTTGTTCTTTGGATCATACTCAGCATTTTCTTCCTCCAACACGACACTCCCACATCGATTGGGTTTATTCTTCATGGAACTTTTTGTATTTTGTTTAAGGTGTTTCATCAATTATGATAAAGGATGGTTTTTGGGTTAATATTCAGTCAACGATGTCCTGCAGTCTGGTCTTCTCCATTCTACACCTTAACACACCAACTCTATTTTTTTCTGTTAACGACATTTAGAAGGCTTTGATAAATAGAACGGACAAACTGAAACGATAATGCTTTCTCTATCGTATGACATGAACTGCGGAAGTAAATACTTCATATTCAACCTTTGGTTCATAGCCCTTGGAGATATTTGTTTCCTATTGTAAACAAGTACCCTAACACACAGCCCACACACTAACATGTGTGTTAGTCAATGCTTTGTGTAGTCTCTATTCTTTGTGCCACAGTGTTTTTACAAATCATGTTTGCTGCCATAAATACACCTTCGTCCTGCTTTAAATATTCACTAGATTACCAAATCTTAGCTAAAAATAGATCAGGACAAATGGACAATTTACTCTTGTTTGTTTTTTAAAGATAAATTATTTATGGGTTTTGTTACAGAAAAATAGAGGCCAACATAGTCACAGAGGTGCAGACAGCACACAAACCCTCACCCTACTCCATTCACAATCCCAACATGCTAACCAAAATAAAAGCATCAAACAAAATAACAACAAAATAACAAAATCTATTCTTATATAAAGGTAAGACTGGTGTAGAAATTTATAGTGCATCATTTGCTGTTTTGGACTTCTGGATGTCCACATGTTGTTGTGATTTGTTGTAATTTGAGGCTGTACATATAAATACAATTGAACTGAACTGAATCGTTATAGCTAAAGAAAAAGCAAAACACGAGAGGTTAAAGGTTACAATCATAGGGATGTAGTCATGGTCAAAACGACCTGGTCAAGTTCAAACTCAGCATCAGAATGGGGCAGAAAGGTGATTCACGTGACTTTGAACTTGGTGTGTTTGTATGTCCCAGACAGGTTACACTGAGAAACGGTAGATGTACTTGGATTTTCCCACACAACCATTTCTGGAGTTTAGAGAAAAAGGCAGTTCTCTACTTAAATGATGCCAGAGGTCAGAGGAGAACAGTTTATAATTTGGAATTCATCAAGATCTTGTTTACTGTGTTATCCTGAACTGTAAAAGCAGATTTGTGCCTCCAGTGTGCTCAAAAACTGAAAATATTAATTACTTAACTTAAATACCAGTGACTCATTAAATAATAATAAATGGTAAATGGCCTGTATTTGTATAGCGCTTTTCTAGTCCCTAAGGACCCCAAAGCGCTTTACACATCCAGTCATCCACCCATTCACACACTGGTGATGGCAGCTACATTGTAGCCGCAGCCACCCTGGGGCGCACTGACAGAGGCGAGGCTGCTGGACACTGGCGCCACCGGGCCCTCTGACCACCACCAGTAGGCAACGGGTTAAGTGTCTTGCCCAAGGACACAACGACCGAGACTGTCTAAGCCGGGGCTCGAACCGGCAACCTTCCAATTACAAGGCGAACTCCCAACTCTTGAGCCACGATCGCCCATATAATAATTATGACTTTATTAACAGCCAATCAGTTTGGTCCCATGGTTAAACTGTAGCAATGCAACACTCCTTTGAATTCAAAGTAAGGCGATATTTAGCTGACTAAACAGCTTTGAATTGACTCTTTCTGTGGGATCAACAGTCACTTTCATTAACTTTATTAATGATGAACTCACTGCACTGTTATTTTGGATCAGTCTTTGCTGAGAAAGAAACAAAACAATGTCAGAGTAGTCAAGTATTTATTTATTCATACCAGATATAAATGGCCAACAATTTAGTTATGGAAGTATTCAAATGAAAATAAAAACTGGATGCTAAAGACTGAAAACAGAAAAGCTACACTGCAAATAGGTAAAGGAGACAGGGAAAAAAGTGGGCCTGAGCGTGACGGCAAAAGATTTGTGTTTCAGTGGAATCTTGGGATGCCTGTGTTGGTTTAAATGCATGTAATAGAGAGTAGAAAACTAACAAGAGTGGTGTGAAATCCTCTGCTGTTACCGAGCCCCTCTTTTGCACGCTGCCTTCTGTTATTCCAGTCCAGCGGGGCTTACCAGCAGAGAGAGTGAGAGAGTCTATGTGCAAGAAGAGCGGGACCAGCGCCAACTCACCCCACCCTTACTGCTGCTGCCTGCAGAGTGAGGAGTGCTGCATTTCCTGAGGGCAATGCAGAGGAAGGGAGAAGAGGCTCGCTTCTGTTCAGGTCACCGTACGGCAAACAAAAAGCAGGGAAAGTGAGATGGGCAGAGTCAGGTGGACAGCGGTAGACAAGCTGCAGCATTCACCAGGATGGCTCTCTGCTGTAGGTGTTAAACGTCACACCGTCAGAGGACAGGAGTGGGAATAAAGCTTCTTTTTTTTTTTTTTTACATTCAAAAAAACTGCACCCACTTCTTTAACTTTCTTTGACTGCTCTGTGACCGGATTCTGTCAGACACTCACAAAATCAAGATGTTTTAGAGTATGGTGAAAATACGATAATTTATGGAGAGCAAAACCGCAACACTGATAACAGGTCAGCAAATATTTTGATAGTAATTGTAGAGCAGGGGTTTTAGACTTTCACTCTGACAAAATTAGCGGTTTGAGCATGTTGCTTTGTGGCTTCAGGACATACTGGTGTACACTTTTCTTTATATTCTGTCATTTTATAGAGCTAGGAAATTGATAGATAATGAAAAGGTGGCTCAGAGTGAAGCACTTCAGGTGTCTGACATGTGTAACAACTCGGAGGTGATGACAGAGGTAAGCAGCCCCCCTCCTGGGACAGGAGGATTAGTGTAGACCCATTACCTTGCCCCCATGAATCACTGTTAATGGCTTCAGTGATAGGATCCAGTAGTAGTGAAGGTACTTAAATGGAGACCTCAAGTTGTGCTGTTAGAGCCACACGGTAAAGTGAAGTCTTTTATGAATAAGCTCGTCCACGCTGCAGATATACGCCCCCATTCCCAAGCTGAAATGAGCATACACCATCTGATCCTTAAAAATTTATTGAAGTTAATGTCAGATGAAATCATAAGTGATATAAGAAAAAAACAAGTAACCCTTGCATAGATCACAGACCATGCCTTTGTCGTCATCCGACAAACTGAACACATTGTAGCATAACCCTTGGTAAACACAACATGACAATGGCGGCTGGATTGGACAAACACAATTTGAGTTTGGCTCGCTCACTGGATGAAAAGAAGAGGAGACGAGTTCAACAGTCCTTTAGGCGCTTTGCTCCAAAAAAACAAACAAAAAAACAGGTCCTTCCCCTTCGGTGAATAAATGTACAGTCCTGACAGAAAAGACAAACTCGTAGCCATTCTCATACAAACAAGAACTTCTCCCAGTATTGTCACCTTTGGCAAGTGAGATACACAACATCGCAACATTCAGTCATGTTCAGTGCCTCTTTATAAGCAGGCAAAAAGAAATGGAAAAAAGCAGTCCAACATTGAGACTTTTAATAAACAAGTATGCCTTTAAACCAGTGAAGTACAGAGGAGGGTGTGTGGCACAGGCCCTGTTTAGACAAGCTGGACACGTTTCCCACAACGCTGTCGTTACAGTTTAGACTGAGATCAGAGGGGGCGAAATGTCGTTCGAGAGAGGATTTCAGTCCTACAGTGGAGATAAAGTCTAAGAAACTAGCCCTTGACGTCCTTGCTCACATTCAGAGCCTCGCAAGCACAACCTGAACATCACGCACAGACGCTGACAAACGCCGTCTCAGTGATGAGGTCAGCGCTAAAGTGCTTTTAAGAAATCCAGCAAAGGACACGACAAGTTCTGAACAGGGCCTTACAGGAAGCCTTGGTGCAGATGAAAGCAAGGGTTTTCTTTCTTTTGTTTTTTTTTTTCTTTTAAATGATGCAACTGTATTATAGTTGATCCACAGTTTGAAAGGCAAAGCTCATGCATTCTTCCATCAATCATGCAGTTTTTTGCAATTAGTAGACTTCTGTAGAGATACATTTTAGCAGTAGAGATTTGGAAAAAAAAATGTGAACGTGGTGATTTTGAATGAATCGTGGTTTTTTTTTTTCATCATCTTCTTGGAACCAAAAAGACAAACTTTTTTTTTTTTTTTTTTAAATATATATAGTTTGTACACTTCTTGTCCATATCATCTAGTGTAAAGCACGTGGTCATAATACAGTAGTTTCATTATCATGGCTTACTTGGAGGAACATTTTGTTTTGATATTCCAGTATAAGGCATGTTCTTCCTAAATCATTCATGTTACGGTGCCACCACAAGTCAAACAAAACAAAGGAAACTAGGAACACACTTTAAAATTGTTTCTCATATATAATTGTAGTATATATTGGTTACTTTATCTTACTGTAGCTAAACTGCATGTTATTCTCATGACATTTTGTGATATTTTTTTCTTAATTAAATGTTTTTTTTTAAAGATCTTCTCACTCATGTTTGTTTGCAGAAGCATAGCATCTGACAGGAAGCTAAACAAATGAGGATGTAAAATAATTTAGGCACCTTCTCTGTCTTTCTCTCTAACAGCTGATTCTCTGTAAGTGTGCTCTAGGCTCTTCCTTTGGGACTCTGCTATAAGTCTGACTGAACCCTTCGGGCGGCTTTGTTCCTCGCAGCGAAACTTCAGTCCGACCGGGGAGCTCAGTGGGAACGGCCACTGCTGCAAAGCCTACATTTGGATTTCTCACAAGAAAATGTCAGCCTCTACAGCTGACCCCTCTGACCTTTGCAAAAATCTCAGAACGAAAGACAAGAGGTTGGTACATAAGCAGCCCTGTTGTATCTGTCAAGTGTTTTTCTGACATTCAAAGTTGTGTTCCCATTTTTACAAAAAGCTTTTAAGGAACAGGTTACCTCTTATTCTATTGCTGTTAAGAATGCATGTTTCAGTTGGGTATTTGAATGTGTAGCACCATTCACACATGCCCTCAAAGCAGGAGTAGTGACAGTAATGTAAATGTGAGGGCAATCACTTGTATCTTCATCCCCTCGTGTTGGCGTTTCATGCAATCCTTCAATGATTTCTGGGTAGCTGCATGTAAGAAATTGCTATATTTTTTGTATTCTTTACGAGAAATCCTAGATAGAGTGATATCGTTCTAATTTTTTTTTTTTTTTTTTTTTTGCATTTACTGACATTTGCCGTGCCTGAGGTGGACACACTTCATCAGTACAGTACAGAGATCAGTCCCAAATGAAATGACGGACAGTGCCGCAAACTACTCAACCAGCCACCAACAACATAACAGAGAGGAAGATAAATTACTGAGAAGAAAATCATCTTTTCCAAAATGATTCAGGAAGGCTTGCTTCAGCCGCAGGAAACGTGTTAAGGGAGCAAAACAAGAACGGTAGTCGTGTACTAGCACCGCAAAGAATAGCCAAACAACTCTGACATTCAAGTAGCACTGCAGTGTTTTCTTTTTACAGGATACTGTCAGGAGTGTGCTAAATGTAAAAGGAAACAAGGCAAAACAAAAATAACAACAGCATACAGTACAGTATAAAATCTAGCTATCATTCAGAGAAATTATTCTCAATACTGAGTGTAGGTTGATGTACAGTAGCTGGAGAATTTCAAGTACATTTTGTTCTACTCTATCTGCAGTCTGCTTGTCTGGAACAATATGCTGAGAAACGATGCACGACGAATGAACAAGCACAGGCAAAAAGAAAGGAAAATCTCACTGGTAAAGAAAAATAAGGACTTAAGCAGCAGAATAAAACAACTGTGCAAAGAGATGGGCTTCACTTTGCTGTGCATCACATTGCTCAAAAATTTCAGTGTGACAGCTTTTAAAACTAGATTCAACTTCTCTGCCGTTTTTAAACACATTCGCTAATTTTCCTGTGACACTACGGTAACTTGACATGGCACTGTTTCAAAGAAACGGACACATTAAAAAGTCGACCTCATCCCATTAGGAGAGTCAGGCAATCTCTACAAACTACAAACGCGTTCTGATTGTGCGTAGCTTTGAGTGAAAAAAAGGAGCAGGATTGTGGTACACTATTTACCCTAAGTGCTTGTGTAAAGGCTATGCTTTGGGACTCTCACATTCAATATTGCATGACTGCAGTTTACACTTAAGGTTCCATTTTGCATTATGGTATAGGAAACCCTGCGTCGAAGCTTGCAGCTCTGCAGTGTGTTTGCAATGACCTCACTGAGGTAGAGACCTTGAAAGGATGCATGGTGCACAAAGAAAAGCATGAAAAACAAAACAATGGATATTCCCTTTTGAAGTGGAGTGGTAAACATGCAGAGTACAATACATTGCTGCTCAAGGGTATAAATAAGTGCATGACAGCATAAAAACGGGTTTGTGCATGACAGCATGGATCTGTTTTTTTTTTTCCTATTATATTGACCCAAATCACCTGCTCACTTGGCATCATAGCATCATAGCAAACACGGTTTCAACACTAAGACAGAAGGTGGACCAGCTCTGCTCAACCACACAAACACCGCTGAACACAGAGGCACTTTCACTGGTCCTGTTGATGAAAGGGGGAAAGGCACTAGCAACTAAAGTCAGAATATATTTCTGATAAATATCCTTCTCGGTGGATTCAAAACCAGCATGACCTAAATTGGAGATGGAGACAGAAGCATGACTTTAATCTGTTCTGTTGTCAAAAAAGAAGGTCCATGCAGTGCACTACTGACTAATACAGTAATCGGTGCTTATTAGGATTATATGCTTTTTTTGATAATATTTATTCAGTTTCTTTGCCTACTCTTAAATGATAAACTCTGCATCCTGAAGGTAGGTTCGGATATATTTGACCACAATTCAGAAACATCCAGAATTTGATTTCCTTAGTTTTCCTGACAATAGGGCACCACAAAGTGCCAAGATTTAGCAACAAGCTGTATACTCACGTCATGCATTAAATATACCAGGATACAAAAGTACCTTAGTTGACAGACCATAATGCAGGTTACTTTTTTTCATGCTATGATCTCATTTATGTACTGTTCCCTTAAGATTTAACATTCAATTTCTATACTTCTAAATGATTTGCATTTTCGAACCAAAAACTCATCCAGTGCACTCGGTGTGAAAACAGAATGGAAGAGGGGCAGGGTGGGGGGTTGTAGGAGGGAATGGAGGCAGCTATCCAAAAGAACATCCTTTCCGGTGTTGTGAGATATGTCTTGTGCATGCCGATATCAAAATGGAAAGTCTCTAATCATGCTCATGTGAAGCTCACGTTCTCATTGTGCTGTGTCGCGTCTAAAGGGCATGGCATTGAATCACTTGGTGATGACACAATTACAGCAACTGCTGAGGAAAAAAACGAAACTAAACAAAAATGAAACAGCAGCATTGCAGATGTCTGTGAAGCAAGTAGATCGCCGTCTGTTTATATCCAAACAAGAGAGATCAGTCTTCCTCCTATAAGGTGCTTTGCCGAGTAGAAGATCCTTTGCGGAGAGAACGGGGAATGGAGGGAGGGTGTGTGTGGGTGGGGGTGGCGGGGGGAGGTCTCCTAACTTTTTTTGGCGCTTACCATTTGGCCGCAGATGCTTGCATGTCTGCAGTCATTTCTGGTGGGTTGTGCAACTTGCTGAAATGTTATCTGTACTCCATGCATATAAGATTTTAATTATCACACTGTGGTCTGAGAAGACGGCGTGTGCTCTGGGTCCTCGAGGGAGCCTGGTGTGTGTGTAATGATCAATGTCTTCTCTCTGATGTGACTATATATTTGTAGTATCAGAATAATAATTCTTTCTACCTGTCATGTACTCTAACAGCTTTGTTTTGTTTTTTTTCTGCTTCCTTTCGGTATAGCTGAGCATAATTGCAGGCCTAATGCCATAGAGTGCTTTGGGGAGGTAAATGAAGCATTCCTAACTTACGGTCTACTCCATCTATAACAGTCTCGTAGAGAGACTAAAATTCCTAGCTAGTGTCTAAACATCAGTAAGCAGCTTGCTTTTGTTTACACAGTTCTGGTTGGCTATAGTGCAATTGCCAGTTCTGAGGTTTGCCTCCCTAAAGTTATCGATGCTATTGTTTATGTCTCCATCAATCTCCATGTACTCTGATTTGCTGACGGTAGACGAACTACGGCGGCTGGAGTTGGTTTCAGACGGGATGTTGGGAGTGCTGACGTTGAGCAGCTGGGCTTGCTCTTCTCCCTCAGTTTCCCTGTGGTAGAAGTAGTTGAAGTTGGACACGATGACAGGCACTGGGAGAGCAATTGTCAACACTCCAGCGATGGCGCACAGAGATCCAACAATCTTGCCTCCTATAGTGACCGGGACCATGTCCCCATAGCCCACAGTTGTCATGGACACAACAGCCCACCAAAATGCATCCGGGATGCTGCCAAAGTGCGAATCTTGCTCCTCTGCCTCAGCAAAGTAGACAGCACTGGAGAACAAGATGACTCCAATGAACAGAAAGAAGATCAGCAGTCCTAGCTCTCGCATGCTGGCCTTGAGGGTCTGTCCCAAAATCTGGAGTCCTTTAGAGTGTCGTGACAGCTTGAAGATCCTAAACACCCTGACCAGACGGATCACCCTGAGTATGGCCAGAGATGTTGCCTGCTCTCCCACCCCCTCGTTTTCTGGGTCTTCAGCCAGCTCAGTGCCAAGTGTAATGAAGTAAGGGATGATGGCCACTATGTCAATCGTGTTCATCATGTTCTTGAAGAAGGCCGGTTTGCTCGGGCATGCTAGGAAGCGTACTATCAACTCAAAGGAGAACCAGATTATACAGAGAGTCTCGATGATGAAGAAGGGGTCAGTAAGGATGTCGGGCTTATAATAAATTGTAATGTTCCCCACTCTCTCTATTCGGCCTGCTGGATCCTCTTTCAGTTGTGGTAAAGTCTCTAAACAAAATATAACTATTGAAATCAGGATCACCATCACGGACACTATGGCAATTCCCCTGGCAGGGCCCGAGCTTTCTGGGTGCTCGAAGAGGAGCCAAATCTGACGCTGGAACTCCTTCTCGGGTAAAGGACGCTCTTCCTCCCTGATGAAGCCCTCATCCTCACGAAACTTCTCCATCGCCTCTACTCCCAGCTCGTAAAATTTGATTTCTTCTGAGAACATATCCAAGGGGACATTCACCGGTCTTCTCAGCCTCCCCCCAGACTGATAGTAATAAAGGATGGCATCGAAGCTGGGACGGTTTCTGTCGAAGAAGTACTCATTTCTCAGAGGATCAAAGTACCGCATCCTCTTTTTCGGGTTGCCCAACAACGTCTCCGGAAACTGGGAGAGCGTTTTCAGCTGCGTCTCAAAACGAAGACCGGCTATGTTGATAACCACCCTCTCGCAGCACTCGTGGTCAGTGTGGTCAGGGGGGTAGGTGTCCTGAGGGTGGCCAGGGACAGCTGAGGTCTCGTCCATATTATCGCCCGCTACTACGGTCATTTTGGGACGAGGAGGTGATTAAAAGAGGGGGAGGAATTTTGCTGGGGTGTTGGTTAGTCTGGCTGAGCAGGCATTCAGGATTGGGAGGAAATTTTCCACTCCTCAGCTCCCCGCACCCCTGAAACTGTTGGAGACTTCCCCAGATACTAGGGGGGGGGCTGGCTGCTTTGCCTCAGTGCGGCTCCACTGTGGTTCTTGCTGGCTTGACCATTGCTCCTCTCCGGTGCATCTGCAGCTATTGTTGCTGCTGCCTCTGTCACCAGGAGAGAGGAAGAAAGGCAGAGATAGAAAGAGAGAGAGAGGGAGGGAGGAAATAATGGGATCAAACAGCCCAAGATATTTGCTGTATCAGCATTTTCTGCAGTTTATTTATTTATTTATTTATGTCTCTCGGTGTGCATTGAGTGCAGTTATCCAACATTTAACGTGTAAGGAAACACATGTGGTGGAGAATTTCTGTATAATGTGTCAAATATGACCACTTTAAAGCTCCCTCTACAACTTAATAGTGACTTTCTAGTGGTGATATGATGCGGCAGTTATTTTCTACCCTGGCTTAAAATTCCTATTAAAAACAAAATCCACTGGCATTTTCATGTAGTTGCAAAATATTTCTGTAAAACGCTGACAAAGAAACGCAGGATCTCTTTCTTACAGAAGAACAACAGTGATTTGTCCTACGCCACTCACAACAGCCTGAATTATGACGCATAACATTAGCTGTTATTACTATTTGTACATGTAAGCACCCTGCAGCCCAAGTGCGGGGGAAATGTGCAAAAGCATTAGAGTGAAAACACTCCAGCACCCCCACCACCACCACCACCAAAAAATCTACCTATGAATAAAAATAATCTAACCAGAAAGTGTTACATAAGTTTCGAGGCTTACCGTGGTTTGATCTTGAAAACGTCTTGAATGCGTCTTATCCTCGAGTAAAATCACCCAACAGCAGCGCGCCAGTGGGTGTCATGTGGCAACTTTACATTGTACCAGCAAAAAGAAGAAGAAGAAGAAGAAGAAGAAGGAGAGGAAGAAGAAGAAAAATCCTAGAACCTCACTGTGCCCATCTCCATCCAAACTGTGTCAGTAAAGCACGATACAAAATCAGGTTTTTAAAGAAAAGAATTCTTGAAATGGGGTAGTGAGGGGAGCCTGAGATGGAAAATGAGCGAAATAAAAAAAAAGGGAGAGAGGATCGCAAAGCTGCGGCGTTGGCGGCACGGTGCTGTGAGCAGCTCGCTGTATACCGCAGGAGAAAATCTTGCACTGCAGTTCGGGGGGGAGATACATTAAGGGGCAATAAGCGAGCCCTTGACATTTCCAGACATCACTGCATCAGCAGAAATCTGTTTTGGGTTTTTTTTTTTTTTGCCACTAGACAAGATGACGGGTAGAGTGGGCTTCAAGGCGGCATCGAGAGCGAAATGTTTCTGTTTTTTTATGAATAAATAAATAACATTGGTGAGCTGAGAGAGAGTCAAGTGTGGCAGCGATGTCCAAATGTTTGCTCAACGGTGTCAAGCATGTTTTGCTGTGCGTTTTACATGCAAGTGCAGGGGAGGCGAGGGAGAAAAGAGGATGGGGAGGGGAGGGGAGAGGGAGGGCAGCAGAAGGAGGAGGAGGAGTTGGAAGGTTTCGACGCAATGCAGACCGGCTCTACCAAAGCACGCCGCCAGAAGTTCTCCATACACCACAAAAACAAGAACGCTCGTGTGCCAGCGCTGGTGCAATCACACCGCAAAGAAAATACAGAGATCCCCGGAACCCACTCCACGTCACATCTGAGATCATCTATATCTTAGAAAATGAGAATCTAATCAGTTGTTTGGCGATTAAAGCATCAGCTTTCCTTTCCGTCTCTTAATGATTTAAGGATTAAATCTTTAGTTGGTCGCGTCAAGGACTTCGATGCGCAAGTCTGTATCTGAGCCAGTGCATACCAGATTCGGTGTAGTAAGTTTGAACATTGCACTAATGAAGAGCGTGCTACATTTTACTCATCAGCAATCGGTTTGAAGCCCTTAAAGCTACAAAGTACTGCTTCCTCTCCAGGCTGTGCAGCTCTCACATCCGATTCTTTAAAAGGTTCCTCAGTGGTGAAGTCGCTGTTAGATTTTGGCCCCTGAAGGCATGCAGGTGTACCAAAAAAGGTGGGGAATTTTCCATAATGCTCCGCTGATGACTTTCAGCACCGCGGACAGCGCAGATGATTGATCGACGTCTGAAAACTTCCTTCGAAACAAAAATGAATAAAAATAAAATAGACGCACTGACAACGAAGCAAGTAAATAATCTGCTCCATTAGTTAATTGCTGAGCTGTATGCAGATACCTGACGGTGTGAGCAGATGGGCTCCTCTTACTTAAAGCAAGCATCTTCTAACTTTCAAAAACACAGAATAAACACAAAAGTCGGGTGATCGGATTTCTGTCTAATTTCTTAAAATGTGCTTAAAGACAAACCCCTTCATTTATCACTATGACATTTTATTAGGTTAATTGGTTTCGTGGCAAGACAATCCGATGTCTGCTTCTGCTCCCATTTTCCACGATTCAGCACCAAAAGTGATAAAAACGTATTAAACTAATTAGTGAGCATAGATTTTATTATTTAATTTTCTTTTTTTAACAAAGGGTTTGGTGTTTTTCTTTTCTGCTCTCCTCGGTGAAACAATGAAAAATGACAAGTGGTATTTTCTTCTTCATGAATCATTTATCAAAAGGATTAAGTTAAGTTCACGTTCGTGTTTACATTAGAAAAATAAATATTTTATTACATTTTTAATCCACAATGAATTCAGGTCATGCAGACGTTGCATTGTAATGCTCTGGCCTAAGATAAAATAAAGGTTTTTTTTTTTTTTTTTTTACAACGTTGCATTATAAGCGGCAAGAGAGCAATATATACACAGTTCTTCTATACAAAGAATGCATGGTCATTTTTAAAGCGTACACAAAAGAATGTTTTTTTCTAACACAAAAACGTATGTCCATTACACAAGACTGAACCTTTTCCATGCGTTTCCACTGTAATGTCTCTGTAGGTTATAATACTGGCTGTGCGAGAATAGTCCGTGAGAAACCGATCCAGTGTTTTGGAGGAGAAGAGAGCGCCACGCGTGTGTCTTGTTGTGACTCTGTGGGAACAACAAGCTCCACTTAATCTTCTGCCTCCTGCAAGTAAGCACAAAACAAAACCCACCCCGTTAACATTTAGGAGGTGAGGGAAAGCAGACCTGTGCTGACCTTACTTAACCGCCACAAGTATCCGGATACATACAGAGTCAAATAGCAGGATCTCGGGGGCTTATGGCTAAATCAGTAAAGGCCAACTGCAACAGTGCAAAGACACTTAAGCTAAAGCGTTAATTTTGCGCACTGAGGAGCCTGAGCAGGAGTGCTGACTGCATGGATGTTTATTATCCACACAGCGGCGCACAGAGCTCACTTGTTCTTACAGACCAGAGTTCCACAGAAGCACATGTCCCAAAGAAAAATAAAGACAATGACGATTTCTCTCGTCTTTCATATTGATAACTTTGAATTTCACATTTTTTTGAGATTTTATAATGCAAGAAGAAAATTTCATCAAATTAAAACGTGACACACACAGGGCTGGAGTCCCTGTTAACACACAAATGTACCATCCAAGAGGTCATTAGATCTTGACATGGGGGCTAAGGTGAAGCAGCAAGGTTTACAAAAAGCAGGATAAAAGTGATTAAGAGTGGGCACGAAAAACTGTTCACCACAAATCAACATCTGAGCGCCAAGTGCTCTCGTGACTGCAGCCATCTCGCCACAGAGCAGCCAAATACAGACACGCACATGGCCAGCATAAATCCCAGCTCTGGTTTACACGACGATTGTTTTTTTAGTGGTTCCGTTTATTACTGGTGCCGAATTCTTTTCTCTGGTTTTATTTAAAAAACAATAGTTTTCATTAACAAAAAAGGATAATGTGCGCTTTGTTTTCCAATGCCTTTGTGCGCAAACAAAGTAAGGCCACATCACTATTGTCATCTACAGAGGGTTTAAAAAAATCTGCAGTCAAACCAAAGTCAGGAAAATCTCCCCAGTTTTATTTTTGCTTGTTTACTGGAATTTCCTCTTCGAGTCTGTTATCATAAACTGTTCACTGATGGTGCGAAAGCCACAACAATGAGCGTAATGTTTTTGTTTTTGATTTTTTTTTTTAAATACCTGTGTGTTGCATAAGCGGGAGGAATTACTGTTTTCTTCATTCGTTTTAGTGAAATCAAATCAAGCTTTATTCTGGTGAGTTACAGACAAAAGGCTCAAAACGCCCACAGAAACCTGTGTCCACTGAAACAAAACTCACCAGATTTTTTGAGGTCTTCTTTATACATCTGTCAGTTTCACTGTGTATGTCTCCGCTGGAGTCACGTGTAGATGTGTCAGAGCTTCTAAGTCGTCGCTTTCTTGGTAGGACTCGGTTTTGGAGAACGACTGGTTACTTTTGATCGAATCACTTTCACCGAACGAGGGCTGCGGCTGATGTCCACAGGTCACGTGCACGTATTGGAGGTTTTCTTCCTGTTCGTTCTCTCTGTGGTAAAAATAATTGAAATTGGACACGATCACAGGAACAGGTAGCGCTATAGTCAGCACTCCGGCGATGGCGCACAAGGATCCGACGAATTTACCTCCGATAGTGGAGGGATACATATCTCCATAACCGACTGTGGTCATTGTCACCACGGCCCACCAAAACGCATCAGGTATACTTGTAAATCCAGACTCGGGGTCATCTACTTCAGCAAAATAAACCGAACTTGAGAATAAAATAACTCCAATTAGCAGGAAAAATATAAGCAGCCCCAGCTCCCTGAGGCTCGCATGAAGCGTTTGCCCGAGAATCTGCAGGCCCTTTGAGTGTCTGGAGAGTTTAAAAATCCTGAAAACACGGACCAGACGGATGACCCTCAGTATGGCTAGCGAGGCCGCCTGCTGACTGCTGCCCTGATGCTCTGCGAGATCAAGGCCCAGGGTGATGAAATACGGAGCAATGGCTATAACATCGATTAGGTTCATCATGTTTTTGAAGAAAGCCGCTTTACTGGGACACGACAGAAACCTCATGGTGAATTCAAAAGAGAACCACACAATGCAAAGTGTCTCCACCATGAAAAATGGGTCTGTGAACGGACTAGGCGCTTTCCCTTGCGCACTTGCATTGACCTGGTTGTCATGCACTGCGGGGACCTCTCTGAACTCGGGCAAAGTCTCTAAGCAGAATATAACAATGGATATTAAAATAACCATAACAGACACGATGGCAATCATCCGTGCGGGTCCGGAACTCTCTGGATACTCAAACAGAAGCCACAACTGGTGCTGAAACTCGTTGGAAGGCATCGGTCGGTCCTCCTCCCGAGCCAAGCCCTCGTCCTCTTTGAAAAGCTCTATGGTCTCTTCCTCGAGTTCATAAAACTTTATTTCTTCCAGGAAAATATCCACAGGTACACTGACGGGCCTCCGAAGCCTTCCTCCGGACTGGTAATAATAGAGGATAGCATCGAAGCTCGGTCTGTTCCTGTCAAAGAAGTATTCATTTCTCAGCGGATCAAAAAAGCGCATCCTTTTACGTGGATCTCCCAAAACCGTGGTCGGAAAGCGAGAGAGTGTTTTTAATTGCGTCTCAAAACGCAGACCTGAGATGTTTATGACCACCCTCTCGCTGCACTCCTGGTCTGCTGATTCCACGTCTGCAGCATCTTGTAACAAAGGAGTAACGGCTACAGTCTCTTCGTGGTTCTCCACCACAGTCATCTTTTTCACCCCGCCGAGGGTAAACCCGTCACTCACCTCCTTGGAGGCTTCCTCTTGCCCTTTTTCTTGCACTCCCTCCTGTCTCTCTTTCTCATGCAGCCGCCCGAGATTCAGGCCAAGTCCCTCCTTTTCTTTCTTTCTTTTTTTTTAAATCTAAAACTATTTTACTTGGTGATATGCAAAATGATTTGGTTGTTGTTGATTTACGCCGCCCTTTTGTCAGGTTAGTGCCTCTGAACTGTCAACTTTCAGTGGTGCACACAGATCTCCACTTGCATAAGCTATACCAAGAGAAGGCTATCATATTCACACCATTTAAATCTCCAAAGCCCTCCCCAAGTTGGAACACCAGATGACACTTGCTGCTGCTGTCCCTCTCATACCAGTCACTGCACTGTGGCAGTGCAGTGATTTTCCAAGTAAACATGTAGCCTTAGAACACGTACTTTCAATTTGAATTTTATGTTTTGCGTGATATTCCACACTTCATAGTGCCCTGTCTTGTTTTGTTCAGAGTGGGGGCTGATACCTTTTCTTTTTGTTTTCAGATTCAGAGTCTATTCAGAAACGCAGTCTCTCACTCTGCAGGTCCTTCATTCATGAAATCATTGGGTTATTCTTGTTCCAAGGGGAACCTCCACAACCCAGGCTGTTTCTACTTTGGGCCACAGCCTGTTATTTTAGATACCAGATGTACAGATGAATGTAACAAACAGATATAGCTTAGTTGAGCACCATGAGGGGTTTTCTTCTGCAGCTACTCATTAGAAGTGTCTTGAAATGAATTAGATGAAATAACCTGAATGCTTTGAAGTTCTGGGCCTCGTTTAACCAGGGGCCAGTGGAAACTGCTGGCTTGACTGATACTTGAGCAGCCAGAAAAGATGGAGCCTTCTGGAAGCTGCAGCCAAAATAACATTCATGGCTTCTTTTATTTAAAGGGCTCAATTATATAAGTTGGAGCAAGTGGAGCCCCAGAAGACAACTGACCTATAGCCTCATGGTTACTGATATTCAGAGGTGTCGAGCAACTCAGTTGCAATTCTTCAGACCTCGTTAGGCCCTTGTCAGACTGCAAATCCGATCAAACAGGATAAAATGTATTATTTTTCTCTTTCTAACAGTTTGATTCTGCCGCTACAACTAGTGAAGATTAGATAATAATGAAACATACAGACAATGTGCGGCCTACACGGTGAACTTATATGTGCACTGCAGCAGCAGAGTGATCTAATTATAGCTCGATTTTTCCACTTTCATAAAGCTGTGTCAGTTATGTCATATACTGCAGACACACAAGCACAACAATAGCACCGGGGTGCTAATCAGGGTTATTAAATTCAAACGGGATGCTTTGCCTTATTATGCATACACAGACAGTATTTTACAGATAATTATATTCCATTATAAGTATATTTCACACCAAAGGGCGTGCTTCTTTTTTTTACTGCAATGTTAACAAACCAAAGTTGTCAATAGAGCTCAATTGTTCACCTGCTGAACAAAAGGTTGGATCTCAGACTCGCATGTCAGTTTTAGGACATTGTTCCACCTGCTAATGTGTTAGCATATAGCATTCTCCAAATGACTGTCTGGGTCAAGCCAAGGTGTCAGGCCTTGGCTGTATCCAGGGAAACAAACAATAACAAACAAGTTAAGGAAGTGACACATGGCGCTCGCGTATCTGTCAGAGCAAAAAGAAAAGGCTCAAAGAATCCACAGTTGATAGTTCAGCGAGGATGGGCAGCAACGTCCTTCGGGGTATTCATCTGATCCCATTTGATTAGTTGCTAAGAGTATGAAATTGTACTGTGCGTGTGAAATTGTACGCACACACACACACACACAAAGTATCCATTTAAACCTGTGGATGGATATGCATGTGCATGCAATGAGACACATGCCATTCAGCCAGCAGGGTGCATGAACGCTGACAGTAAGGAACCTCCCATCATTATTAATGGCCTGACCTATGATTGTCAGAGAATCCCTTGGCAACAAGACCAGGTGAGTTCACCGAGCACCTCATACATTAAAAACTTTCTTTTTGGTTTTGTTGAGAGCATTTTTTATCATCATATTTTAATAACTCTGAGAGCAAATATGAACTATATTGATTTTCAAAATAGCACGATGCAAATCATGTATAAGCTGAGCGAATAACAGATAGCCACGTCTTAAAATGAACACCTTCTAATAATCATATATTACTATAACATTTCAGCACTGCTCACATATTAAGATGAGCACTAACTATATTTCTTGAAAAGGCGTCGATATATATATTAGCCTCGTGATTAATTGCACCTGATCCGTTGAAGCTTGCCTTTGTCTAAATATACGCAGGTTGAGTTTCCCGGCTAACCCATTACAGACGTGAGGTAATCACAGTAGCAACTTGCGTGAGTGACCCCCCTTGGCTTTCAGCTCCTCCCCAAGCCCAGGCCAAGAATTTGCCAAGTGTACGTGTGTATTTCTGTAAGCGTGCATCTGGCGCTGGTGCGGCTGGTGAATGAACGCATGTGCGTATCATGTTTGCGTGTGTGAGGGTGTGTTAATAAATAAGTTGAAAGAGGAGTTTTTCTAAGGTCAGCAACGCGAGTCAGCAGGTCCTTCGGATCGTATCGTTGCGGTGCCAGTGACTCTGCTCAAAATGAAATAGGTGGCATTTGAGCCAGTCTGACGTATGCCCTTTAACGCTGGTGATGACAGCTTCTCAGGCTGGAATGAGTCTATAGCGGTGGAGTTATATCTGGGAAGCTTTATGGTAACTCTGAAGACTTATACAACAATCCCAAGTACAGATAGAGAATGAGGGGGCTGTCAAGAGCCCATTTAGGTTCAATTTGAGCCAAATTTACATAAAGTCAATCATTTTTACAGGTCTGATGAACATCAGATGAATTTTTGACAGCATAATCCATCTTTACTCAAACTTCTTTAGTCATCCGTCCTAGGCGTTTGACCTTCACCACATAGAAATGTGTGAGTTATTAGTGTGACAGTAGAAGGTGGCTTTCTTTTTCCTCCATGCAAAGTGGAAAGTTTCTGTGAGATATGCAACTTTAAGGCATGTCAGTGAGAGCTGGATTTATGACATCACATGTACCAGTGACAGTGGGTGACTGGCACAGGCGTGTTGTGGATATATGGGGACATATTCATCTTCAGCGGGGAGGGAGGAGTAGGTGCGATTTTAAGATTACGAAAGTAAGAAAATTACAAAAGTAATATAAATGCACTGTATAACAACTGCTACAGCAGCAGGTCAGTGAGGTTTATTAAATAGATATTAAGGCTCTGGTTCATTGTGAATTACAGTTATTTCTTGTATATAAACAACGGGTACATTCGCACAGTGTATGAATGTTATATCTGGGAAGCTTTATGGTAACTCTGAAGACTTATACAACAATCCCAAGTACAGATAGAGAATGAGGGGGCTGTCAAGAGCCCTTTTAGGTTGTGTGTGTGTGAATGGGTGGATGACTGAATGTAGTGTAGAGCGCTTTGGGGTCCATAGGGACTAAGTAAAGCGCTATACAAATACAGGTCATTTACCATTTACCATTTACAAAAACACAAAAAGGTTTATGACTTTGTTGATCAAAATGTTGTTTAAATCAACTAATTTTAGTTCAACTAAACATTTTAAATTATTCAAAATTTTAAAAAGTCTTACACATCCTCCTATATTGCAGTTTGAACTTATAGCAGGGGGGTCAAACATAAGGCTTGGGGCTCAGAATCAGCCCGGCAAAGGCACCAACCTGGCCCACTGAATTAATAAAATGTGAACTATATTCACATTCTATAATAAATTGTATGGCTTTTCCGAACGATTAAAAACCTCCCACCGTGGTCTTTCATACTACACCAAAGTAATTAACTAAGAGATAAACAGTTGAAGTTTGTGTTTTATACACGACAGTCTTGCCAACACGCTGCCAGAACTTCCTCTCTAATTTTAGACATTTATTTCTTACAATTTAAGTCTAAAGAGTCATGCTGAACGATTTCTTTCATTTGCAGTGGCAGAGACGTATCATTGAAATTGCACTTCTTTGCCTTATACGAAGATATCTGAGGGAGTTAAACATCTTTGCACTGAAGACAGGAGATTTTCACTGGACTGGCCCACTTAAAATCAAAGTGACCCACAATGTAAAATGAGTTTGACATCACTAACATGTGTACAACAGCATGTGTGTGTTTTATATATGTGTGGGTTTAATCCTATATAACCGTTTTTATTACACACTTTAATAATAGGACTGCCTACATTTTAATCAAGCATCATTGTGCACTGAAAACATTCTGTTTTAAACAAGTTTAACTCTGTTTTAATTTGCACATATCACAACTTGCATATTAGTATCAGTGCATACTTGAAAGAACAACTCAGATACAACCCCTATTTAGGGTTTATACTACTTTAAATACGCAAGAGGCCTTCTCGATGTCGCCTCCAAGGCAAATTCATCTTGAATTTTGCCCAAGACTCCTACTGGAATTCTGATCAAGTGATAATGGCTATTCTTAGTCAAAAACTGATACAGTAGGGTAAACTACGTGCAGCTTACAGCATACATTTTGGTCTTCACTCATCAGCCAATGTATATGGCAAAGATGTGAGGACCATGCGCAGCTGCATCTAATTAATAGTGTGAAAGTTTTTGCCTAATAGCACCTAAGCTGTGTTTATACCATTCCCATTACCCACTCTGCAAGTGAGGAAAGTACGTAGTCCCCTCACTCCGAGGTGTCTGTACCCAGGGCTTCCACTTTAGAAAGAGGATACCCCACTCAAGGTGTTTGCCAGTTCCTGCATTTTGATAGCCACCACTTTTAGACTGCAGTCATCTGAAGTTGATGTTCCTGTTTTTGCTGATAGGTAATGAAGCATGCAGCAAGACTTGAAACTGGATGCCTCAAATCCAGAGGGCAGGGTTCTTTGGAATTACCTCTGCATGTCCCATCCCACACCTACCTCGGATTATCATTTCACTTCTTGATCAAGCCTTTCCCTTTTTTAGCAGGCAGTGTCGTCCAAAATCCAGGCTGAGGTGGGGGGTGGGTGGGGTGGGGTAGGCAACTCCAGGCGGATCAGTTCACAGGAGAACCACACGTGGGGTATTAATCAAAGGTGACTTCAAAGGTCTCAAATTACAATTTTCTTTATTGGTAACTTTATGTTTATATCATCCTCCCCTCAGACTCCTCTTTCTTGGCACTGGGAGCTCCTGTTAGCTGCTGTTTGTATATGTTTGTGTGCACGTTCTCATCATGTTGAGCACAGCCAGAGTGTTTCAATGCATCACACAGGACCTGATTTATCTGCAGTATCTGAAGCAAACTGATTTGCATTTGTAAAGATCTGCTGTTTTCCCTGCTTTAAAATCAATTTGGGGGCTAGGCTGGGCAACAGCTTTCATTTTATACTACACTACTGTAGACTTAAAATACATAAAATAATACTTCATATATGCTTAAGATGGACAGACTGCCAGCAATGCAAACAGACTCCCCCAGAGTGTCTATGTGTATATATTAGAGATGGACCGATCCGATATTACGTATCGGTATCGGTCCGATACTGACCTAAATTACTGGATCGGATATCGGAGAAAAATAAAAAATGTAATCCGATCCATTAAATATCACGAAAGCACCTCACAAAACTTGCAACACGCCGTAACTCACCTCAGAACGTTAGCACGTCGGAGCAGTATGCATCACGTGATAGAGCGGCTGTGGCATGCGGACCTGTCGGTGGTCTGGATAGCATTTGGAGCTTCGCTAGCAACCCGGCATTTCATCTCCGACAAAGTTATCCCCGAGAGAAGTAAAGCAAGTGTGTAAGTCCATCTCTGAATGTTTGTAAAGCATTCCTGCGTTAAGCTTAACGAGCGACTGCCTCTCGCTCTCCGGCTGCTACTTCAATCATGAAACTGCTTAACGATCAGCTGATCGGCTTTTCTGTCGCGAGTCCGTGTCTCTTGTTTGCTTTTGGCCCACTTTGCACCAGAAAGAGGAAACCAGTGGATAAACAACAGCAGCACGTTTAAGCTTGATCAGCTGTTGTTAGAATGTATTTAATATTACTTCCTACTCGAGGATCTTTTTCTACGTAGCTGACGCTGGTAACTGTGCAGGGGCGGATCTAGCAAAGTTTAGCCAGGGGGGCCGATAGGGCATTAACAGGGAAAAGGGGGCACAAAGACATACTTTTCTTTCTTATTCTCATTTAAAATGTCGAGCTTTTAATTATTTAATATTTATCTGAATCTTAACCCAAAGTTTTAATCTGATGTAAAATGTATAGAAGTCCATTACTGTATATAGTAACTGTTAAGTCTAATATATATACCCTAGTAAGCTATAGTACTTTTTCCTTTGGGAAGGTACCATCTGTGCAGTCTGCAATTTTGTTGAAGAAAGATGTTGAATCTATTTAATATTTCTTGAAAAATAATTGATTTCTGTGCATTTTTTTTCACACTGCATCAAATTAAGGTTGATTACGTCGATTAAGCATCATGAGGTGGAGCGTGAGGGGTGGTTCCCTATTTTTTATTTATTTATTTTTGTTGTTGCTGGGAGTTGGAACCCTATTAGTTAGGTTGCTTAATATTTATGCTAAGTACTCTTTAAAATACCAGAATAGGGAGGATGGTGTAGGTTTAAGTTTATTAGATTGATCAGTATTGCTGAACTATGAAATATTTTTTTTTGCATACAGGTATAACAGAATAGCTTTAGTGTAGTTGTTGTTTTAAACTTGAGTATGAACTTATACAAAATGCAGCAAGATATTTAAAAAACAGTTTTGTTGATTAAAAAACACTATATCGGATTCATATCGGTATCGGCAGATATCCAAATTTATGATATCGGTATCGGACATAAAAAAGTGGTATCGTGCCATCTCTAGTATATATAGTAACATTTAACTTCTAAACCCTCATCAGGCAAATGGTTAATGACAAAGAGAAGACCTCTTATACAGGAAGTGTAAGTCATACAGACACCTACATTCTGCAGGTGCTTCACAAGGTGAGACTGAACTCTCTTGTGAGACTGTTTACAAAATTACTATAATTTAGTGAACTAACTAATAGAACAATATACAGCTTTTACTACTATTGCCTACTTTTGCCTAAGTCACCTTCATGCTTAGAAAACAGCTCGGACTCATCAGGGGACCTTTTGATGTGTACTTTGGTGTCTGGCACTTGGAAGTAGATCCTTTGTGTTATGTTTACATACACTGCTAAGATGGTGAAGGGTTGCTTAACAGGGGGACTGAATATGAACATATACACAGTTACCAGTTGGGGGCTCTGTGACTGATAGAGATAGAATAATGAGAGGAAGAGAGAGAGTATTGTGGTATGTAATGGATGGCTAGCTACTGCTGAATACACGTTCCACTATAAACCAAGCTCCATCTCCGTTCTTCTGTCGAATACACCACACTTTGGATTTTGTGGGCTGAGGGCACCAGGCCTCTGAATCCCGCAGAAGCTCAATCAGCTTAGGATGTGAACTCTAGCTATTCTTGAGCTGTCTCCTCGATGTGGCTGTTCTGCTGGGTCCTTGTTATCAGGGAGCACCGCAGCCATCAGGAGAAGGGCTTGATTTGCAGAGATGCTTGGATAGATGGTATCTGTCAAATTGAAATATGCATGCCAAGGTCTCTTAACAGAACACCACCTTGCTATGAAAAGATCAATATTATTTGCATCACTTGTCAGTGGTTTAAATGTTTTGGGTGTAACTGAATCAAGAAAATAAGCATCATTAGGTTTTAATACCCCTTTTTGTCATGCTGCTCTGGTCACAAGTTGTTTTGGTGTCCTGTCAAGACCAAAGCAAGACCATGTTCAGAGTTTTGCCGAGGGTTGACCCCAAAATCTTCACATTTTCAATCTTCACATTACCTGCCGTGTTACAGTGTGTGCTGCACTGTCAAAGGGCTGCTGGACTCTGATATTAGGTCAGCCTGGAATCATCTGCATACAAGTTGTTGCCATGTGGCAGATAGTCTCCACCAGCCCACACCATGGAAATCTTGCGTTTTCTCTAAAACAAATGCAGAATTACCTCAATGTGTTCATAAACAGGGTCACCTTAAAGCAGAGGGGCTGATCTCCCTCTCTGCTTTCACTTAGCTTTCTGTTATTTGTTTTAAGATGATGCAGGGTGCTTGATGGTCCTATTGTATTTCTGCAAAGCAGCTTCTGAGCCCAGTGGATCTTTGGGTTACTCACATAACCGATGGAGAACTGGTTTTGTGATGACATCACATGCTGAGCTGTCCTGGGGTGCTTTGCAGTTTGTTGCACTTTGTATTCCAACTAAGAGTCAGTCAGCATGCTAAGAAAATAAACGCACAGCATGGTATATTTAAAAGCCTCTCTTTTGAAGAGCCACCACTGCATAGTTCGGCTATTGTAAACACAGCACAATAACCTCTGTAAACCCTGTCATATTAAGAATTTACACTCGTGTTTGTGTCTGTATAGATGCTGTATTTTCATCTTTCAGCAGTGCTGTAATTGAATCCCGCTCACTGAGCAGCCCTCTGCAGTGAACCTTAGAGACTCCTATAAATAAACTGACAACTCTCCTTCAACACTTGCCTATATGGCATATGGAATGATTAGCTCATGGCTGGAGCCCTCTGATCTTACAGTGTGTAGCCACAACTATTTTCTGTCAGCTATTTGCATTGCTTAACTCATGGATTGCATCAAGAATGGGGTCTCTGAGGAATTCATAAAATGTAGCTGTGTTGCTGTGTGTGTTGGCCAAACATTAACTTATTATGTGTAACATGATATTGTATTAACAGGATAATTTATTACAAGAAATGTTTATAAGAGGACTTATTAAGATTGGTCAGTATAACTGTATAAATTGTTGTTTTGATCATTAAAAAGTGCAGTGAAATCTGCATCGATGGCAGCAATAGATAAAACAGATGCGTTTAATCCCTTTGATTTTTGCGCTGTCCTGTAAAGACTTTGCTATGATATGTTCTTAATACTAATCTTGTCACCTCTACACTGTGGCAGAGGATCTTTTGGCATTTTTCACCTGTGTTAAGGAAAGTCTTACATGGATCAAGAAAAAGGATGGGCCAGCTAAGCTGCCTGCTCTATCCTCTGAACACCTTGCCATCACCGTGACTGAGACAGTGGTCACCTTTAGGTGCCTGTAGTAGAATAGCTCCAGCTCCAGTCCCTGCTTTCTTTTCAACTTTCTCATGTGCATGAAAACAACATGGAGCTTTCATGTCAGCTGTAATGGGTAAACACTCTTTACCCATTCTGAATGAGGCCATTTGTGTTGGATTTAAGACTTTTTTTAGCGCATTGTTAGTACTTATTTTAACATCATTTTCGACATTGCTGTTGATTCCTTCATCGACCACAGGTGTTATAGGTCACCAGTTCTAATGTAGGTATGATGCAGCACAAAACACTGGAGCTGGTAACCCAGTGCACCAGCATTTTTATTCAATAGGAGTATTTTTAGTTTCAAGCACACTGTACAAAACTATGACGCACAACTCTTGTTATGCATTTTACTTTTCATTTATTCAACATTAAGTGGAGTATTAATTTGAGGTAAGCCTTAAACTAACTGTTAGTTTTGATTCTTTGCTGTTAGATGATTTTATTTTGTTGAGCAGTTAATAAAGCTGGTATTTTGACTTGAGTTCAGTTCATTTGCCCTGTTTTAACTGCTCAGTGTTAGTTCATTTTGTATATGTCACGGTTCTGGGTCAGTTTCTACCCAGTATTTTGAGTTTATTATGTTTTGGTTTAATTTTGCATCAGGAATTGTTCTCTTGTTGTGTTAATGATTATGATGTTTATTATTAGAGTTTCATGTTTCTGTTTATTTGTGTTTAAGATTTGTGTTCTCATGTTTTGTGTGGGTTTAGTTCCATGTGTTTTTTTCTGTCGGTCTCTCAGTGTCAAGTCTGCGTCTTTGTGTAGTGTTCTTGTTTCCTGTTTTATTGTGAAGGTCTGCATCTCATGTGAGTGTGTGTGTGTGTTCAGTTTTACCTCTGTGTCGTCTTGTTGATTACTCCCAGCTGTGTTCCCCACCTGTGTGTAATCTCCCTGTGTTTCTCTGTGTGTATTTAAGTCGCGTCTTCTGTGTTTGTAGTTGCTGGTCCGTCTGTGTATCCACCCTGCTTCATCTGTGTGTTTCCCTGCTGTCAACCGTCATCTTTTTCCACCCACTCTCATTCATGTCCAGGTTCGTGTTCTGTAGTCACTTTGTTCCCAGTTTAGTTTAGTCTTTGCTCCGTTCGCCGTTTGTCCATTTCCTTTTTGTGTTTAATAAACCACCCTCACACCTGTACAAGTGCCTGCGTTTGGATCCTCCTTTATTTTCCACACGGCTCATCTCACTCGCCGTGACAGTATATTTTTGCATTTTGGGGGTAAATAAAATGCACTTTTTCAAAATACCCACCGTGTCCTCGTGTCTAACCATCTCAGTCCCTCACAGTATACATATTATAAGTAAGTGTGTATATATGTATATATATATGTATATGTGTGTGTGTGTGTGTGTGTGTATGATGAAACGTGTGGGCTTCAACTGAGGCCACAACTCAGCATGAGTAAAACTGCATTATAAGGGATGAAAGAACGATGAAGAGGAAACTCATACAACACTTGCTGGAAGCCAACTACACACTACTAGGGCACTTATTCTGTCAGTAAGCAAACTGAACTGCTAATACAAAGTAAAACACCACACTAACAAAACATGCAAACAAATGATATCACCAGCACAAGTGAGCAAACTCCCAGGACAACAACCGCTCATGTGACCTGGGTGCAGCCACCTATCAGGGTATGGCACTGACAACCCAAATACAGAGGCAAAATAAGTGAAAGCAAGCTTTAGCTGCTGATGAAAAGTTCAAAGGTAACGAAAAGAGAAGTATGAAAACACAGGCAGCCAAAGACACCAGGAGTACACACTGAGTAAATCTTACAAGGAAGGGGACACATCCAGGAACATACACAGATCCTCTGCCAGAGAGGAGACAGGACTATATTTAAACTGACGACTGTCTGGGGACTGACAAACAGGAGAGGAATGAGATGAAGGTAAAAGTGACACAGAGGTGAGATAATCACAAAACAGGAAGTAAAACAAGACAAGAATGCAAAGAAAGCTTTAAAGAAAAATGGGAAATAAACAAAAAACATCACTAGAAATAGGATTATCATTAAACACACAGAGAGGGTAGAAGTTCAGTTCAGTTCAGTTCTTTTTTATTTCAAACATATACATTCACCAACGTTTCATAAAATCATTCCACACAGTTGTTTGAAGTTCTTAGTAGTCTTCACAAGGGGTAACACGGGAAGATATCACATCAAAACTGCAAAAACTAAACAACACAGTAAAAACCTAATTACCACAGCAGCAATAACAACAACTACAGTGAATTAAACTGATTTAAAAATAAAATAAAACTTCCATACAACAGGACCTCTGTGACCGGAGGAGTCGTCCCCTGCTCGTATTTACTTAGTTTTTCATACCTCTGAGCTACATCCATGTTTTCTTAATAGTTTTTGATCTATCCTCATACTTAAAACACACAAATAGCTCTGATCGTATTGGCTATTGTTCCACAAAGGACCA
This sequence comes from Haplochromis burtoni, assembly GCF_018398535.1. NCBI lineage: Eukaryota > Metazoa > Chordata > Actinopteri > Cichliformes > Cichlidae > Haplochromis > Haplochromis burtoni. Next base: position 722,608 of record NW_024582633.1, read on the forward strand.
ACCAATCGGCTACGACTGCACAACTTATAGCCTGGCAAGCTATTTAATAACCAGACATTGTTACCTATAGTTTTTTCCCTGCTAAATTGCATTAGCATCCTCTAGCTTTGCCACAATAAAGTTATTTTGACAAATGCCATCAGAACAAGTTCTTTATCACTAATCTTCCTCTGAAAACAGTACATTTGTTTTTGCTACACTGAAACACTCTGCGTGCATTCTTTATTGTCTCACCACATACAGCATAGGGACTGACTACTAGCCTTACTGGTCAGTACAAGTCAGGCCAGCTGCCCTTGCTGTACGGTAAAGAGAAGGCCAAAAGTCAGGGGGCGAGCTGACAGAGGGAGGGGCTGGTTGTCTCCTATTACTTGCTGCCAGAACTCAGCCAGCCTCATTATAACTTCTCTCACTCTGCTTTCTGTTTAACCACAACACCTGATACACAGTCATCATCTTACACCCTCCACAAACTTTAGGCCTGTCTCATCAAAGAGTGTGAACATAGATGTGGGCTTTTATCTGGGACCTGTGATCTTTTTGTGAAAGAGAAATATCAACCGCTGTTGGCGGTGTTGCCATGTAGTTAATCAGCATCTCTTGAAGGGTTGAGCTCATTTTTAAATGAACATTATTGGTAAGGTTTGATTGTGCAGTTAGGATGTGGTTAAACCCCCAGTAAACAGCTGATCGCATCACCTCATATCATGCAGTCACTGCCCTCAGACAATCACAAAACAGCATTAAGAGAAATATCAAATACAAAATCACGCTTACGTGAACTCTCCAGTGTGAGAGTTTGGACCCGAGGCTTTCGAGATGTCACTTTTGATGGCTCAATTGAATTGTGTGAAGGTGAAAGCTGCGGCTGACCTCTGGGTTCTTCATTACATGTAATGTAGTGTAATACTACTGGATCATATAGTCCATATTTAATAGCCATTAGATGCCAAAGTAGCAAAATTTACTGAATGATTTATGGCTGTTTGGAAGAATAGCTGCTCTGTGAATGGAAACCAGATTTGTGGCAGGGTGGGTGGGGGGTGGAGGTATGTGCACACATGTGTAAAGAGTAACAGGAAGCAGACCAGCTTTCTCAAATAAATCATTAAATAATTAAATTTCAAGTTTCTCTCCAAGCAATATTCTATTTTCTGTGTACTTTATGACAAAAAAAAAATGAGTATCAATATCAGCTGGTTTCTAGTGAGTCTCCCACCCTGTCAATGAACTCAGTGCCCACCATCTTTGACTGCAGCCCCTGGTGGTAACCTTAATCACACACGAGCTAGTTCTACACCTGCTACAGGTTCTGATTAGAGTGGCCCTCCACCTCAAAGCTGGTCATCAGAGCCGAACAAGGACTACAAATTCCACTTTTTTTCCAGATGGATGAGACTGGAGTGCTTTGAACCACAGGATGAGATCCTCTCTGAATGATATGGAGTACTGTCACAACAGCAACCTGAACACTGCAGCGTGTTTTATGAGGCTTGTTATTATATTCCTAGAAACAGAAGCAAATATTTAAGAGAAACACTGCGGCAAAACAAAAGAAAAAGCAAACTGTGTGCAATCAGTGTCCTGACCTTTTATCCATCCGTTTATTTACTGTTAAAAACATAAAACTACAGAATAATTGAGGTGACCATCATATTAGTTTTATTCTGAAATTTTAATGTGTAAGTAGTGAAGGTAACAGTGAAAGATTGTGTACAAAGTTTCTCTTAAAAAAAAGTGAAGGAAAAAATCCAAACAGGGATACAAAAACATTCAAGCTTCATAATGTATTAAGTCTGAAAAACCTCTACATATTTTTACATTTACACCACAAATACAGACGGTTTCTCTAGTGATTGTGATCTCATGATTCTTCTGAATGTGTTTCTATTAAAACAGATACATTGTAATCAGATCTGTATTAATCCTCAAACACATTTCAACATGATGGGCAAAGAAAATTGACCCCCCGATGGTGGTGGGAAATCACAGTCATTTGTAAAAATAAGGTAGGATATTGTTTCAAAGACAAATCGTCATTAAGATAGCGATACAGAAACTGATTCCTCCTGCTTTTTAAGGCACATAGCAGATGTGTCACGCCTGAAAATAGACTTTTGATGTCTACTTACTTCTATATTTAAAGCGCACACTTGGAATGGGAAACTGAAATAATCACAAATGTCAACAACAGCAACAACTAAAAAAAATGGCAGACACAGCAGAAATTTTGATTTGTACAAACAGTAACTGTAATAAAAAGGTGTCTTCAGCTCACAAACAAATCAGCTGACTCTAAAGGCTGTCTGTGGTAACACTGGTGACCTGCGGCTGCACCCTGTTCCTGTTACAGCTGAAGAGCCAGGCTGCCCTCCTGTGGCGGTAGCGCTTAGACAGCAGCACATAGAGCACTGGGTTGACACAGGGATGCAGGTATTGGAGCACAGTACAGATAAAGTGGAATATATCCCAAGCCGCTCTGTGGCGATACAGCCCCAGGTACACACACAGCTCCAGCACATAACTAGGCAGCCAGCACACTGAGAAGGTAGCTGCAGCCAAGAAAACCATGACAGAGGCTCTGCGGGTGTTTTTGGCACTGGACACTGACATTACAGGACTCTTGTGGAGAAACAGAGCCAGACGGACATAGTTGAATGCAATGACTAGCATCGGAATAAAGTAGTAAAGTACAAACTGGCTTAGGACCACTTGGTAGTGGTGCTCATGAATGGTTGGAAGGCAGAAGGTGAAGTTTGTCAGGTTTGGGCCCATGCTCTTTTTGGTAGCAAACATTCGCAGAGGCAGGCTAATAAAGAAGCTGAGGGCCCAGACCAAGACAAACATAAGAATGACCAGATCCATGGTGGGAGGCTGGTACGGGTTGGTGATGATCATGGCTCGGGTCATGGACACAGCGCATAGCGAATAGGTGCTAGCTGCCAGACTGAAGGCTAGCAGGAACTGGTAAACCTTGCAGGAGATGTCACCAAGAGGCCAGGAGTGACTTACAGCAGAGTGCAGTGTGAAAGGGATGAGCAGGAGAGTTAGGAAGTCAGCCAGAGTCATGCTGAACAGAAGGATATCGAGCCGGTTCTTACGCAGTGTGTTGTACTTGGCAAACAAAGAGAAGACCAGCAGGTTGGCACACAGCCCAATGCCCAGGATCACACCACAGGTACAGGCAAAGATTAACCCATAGGTGTTGGGAAAAGCCATGTTGTCATCGGAGTGACATCATCTGTCAGAAAAGAATGACATTTGGATTTTGAGATTTGGGTTAAAAAAGAACAATAAATTAATTAGGGAAATAAAATCCCGATTAATGACTCAACAAGCTGAAGTCCTGTTTATATCACATTTACTCTGCTTAATGTTAACACACAAGTGACAGCTTCATCACATGGCACCTGTAAGGCTTGTGTAGACCTACGTGTCACAGTAAATGACACATATATACCAAAACACATATATGATGCAAGGCAGAGTAAATGTAATGATCAACACTTTTGTTTACTGACAAGCCAAATTTATTTCAATATCACTTTAAGACAACGCTGAAAGCTACTAAATATCTACATTTACACTAAATATAGTGTTAAACAAATTAATATGGTTTAACTCAGACGTGATAGCACTGGAAAGAGACATCAGGTTAATCATTTTTTACTTACCATTGTTGTACCTCCATTATTAGCTCATGTCCACAAGTGAACTAACCTCATTATGTAAAATGAAACATTTGCTGGTTTGTATCCCGTTAAAACAAACTGTGAGATGTGAGAGCCTCTAAGGACTCATTACAAAGTGTGATCGCTGAATGTGAAGGCAAGAAAGGCAAACATTACTTGGGCCAGATTGATTCTGGTTGACTAGGTTTAAAGAGAAATGGACTCTGGTCACTCTGGGAGAGATCAGTGATATACAGTGCATACGTGTTTTGTTAGCATTCATGTTTCTTAGTTTTGTTATATGATGTTTGAAGCTCTGTAGTCTAGCAGTACATGAATAGACAACACTGGCCTATTTAGGGACATAAAAGGTGCTTTGTAAAAGGTCTGGTCTGGCAATTAATCATCAAAGCTAACTAGGCACCTATGTAAACCTGAGCAGATGATAAACACACTGATAAATGTGAATGCCCTATAAGATGTGTGGCAACAGCAGCAATGAGCATTGCAAAAGTAAACAGTAGCAGTTTTTCTTTAACCTCTAATCAAACAAAAGTGTTGATCATTTCACTAATGTGATATTTGCAGTACGATAGTGATAAGTTTTACTTGAGGGAAAGATTTCTTTTGCATTTAAAACATGAAAAAGAAAGAAAACGGGGCTACTGCAGTAGGCCTACCCTTGATGGTAGGCCTACTGCAGGAGTTCACAACCAATTCACTGTATTTATATGAAATGTTTAATGTCTGAGTGCGTATGCCCTGTGAGCCAAACACTTCCTGTCAGAAGTCTATTTAGAACTAGAAACGTCTGTTCTTGAACACAAGCAACAGAATGAAAGCTTTTCCAAGATTTGGCAGTTCAAGCTGACATTGTGCCAATTTCACTGTTTTAAGTTTGAATGTGATATCTTAGCCCTGAGATGTTTTTCTTGAGATTTTCTTATTATTCATCACAAATGTTCACTTGGACTCAAGGATGAACTGATTAGATTTTATTTTTACTTCATAAAACAAGTTCTTATTCTAATTCTTACAAAAAATTTACACAAATTTCTAATAGGATAAAATGATAAAATAATAATGTTTTAAAACCAAAAGGTCAAAGTTCACCTTCACTACCCCATAAAACACTCCACCACAACTAAGGAACAGAGGGAAAGATGGATTTATGTTATCTATGTTTCGTAAGTAGGCGCAGCAGCGACCTGTCTTTGATAGCAACAAACTAGCATTAGCTTCACAAGCTTTTCACCAGTACTTACCTGCAGTGTGCATTTGGTTATATGTGTGGACCGAAGAGAGGGAGCAAAATACTGACAACTCTACATCAAATGTAACCTGAGAGCATATAAAGATAAATGCATGAATATAAATGTGCTTACCTCTCTCTTTACCACTAGTCTTTGGTGTATTATAAACCATCTTTTGCTCGTATTATGTTTTTTTGATGTTTTGTTTTTGTTTTCTCTTGTTTTGTTGTTTTTCTAATCCCATAATATGGCCAGTGAGCGATGTCAAAAAAACCCCCACCTAGCTCATTGATTATGTTCTCTGTTCTTTCACGTCTATAGATATTAATTTTTCTCTGCACTGTTTGATTTCTTCAGTGTGAGCTGCAGGCTCCTAACGGTGGCTTTATCAGGCTTTCCACAGCTTTTATGACTCATTTTAGCTAATGGTGTACACTGCTGCTCTTAGTTCAGGATAGCTGACGTCGATGCATCTGCTAACCCCTCCATTATCGGTGTCTGTATCTTACGTTCAGTGGCTGTTAAAGTGCCACGTGTTCTCAAGTGGAACATTAACAGCTTCATTGTGTTCTGTTCATGCCGAAAGTCAACAACACTGTTTTTTCACGCTGCTACATTCAGCAAACATTTTAAACGTCTGTTTTGACCCAAATGTTACACTTACTATTATTCGTACTATTTTATCTTGATAATAATACAGCATTTGTAACTATTTTTCAAAGACTTTGAGGGAAAACTTACTATGAGCACTATAATAACAATATAATATAATAATTAATCAGTTATTGGATAAATAAAACGTTTTTTCAGACAATGTTGTAATCTTATATGATTCACAGAATTCATGGAATATGTTTCTATTCTGAAGTGCTGGTTAAAATAAAAAAAGGCAACTTGGTAGTGATCTCAAAGGCAACACACGGTCACAATAGGCTCTTAAAAATAGCATTTTCTAGCTCAGATTAGTTATTGATGATGCAAATAATCCCTTGTGTTGTCAGAAAATGTATATATTGCATACATACATCTGTAGGATATAAAAGAGTACTGAACGCCAAGTTTACTTATAATGGGTTGGATCCCCTTTTGCTCTCAGAACTGTCTTAACTTTTATGTTAAAGATGCTCCTCAGGAATTTTGGTCCACGTTGACATGACAACATCACACAATTGCTGCAGATTGGTGATGTGAATCTCCTGTTTCATCACATGCCAAAGGTGGTCCAGCAGGTAGAGATCTGGTGACTGTGGAGGCTGGTGAGTGCAGTGAACTAATGATCACATTCAAGAAACCAGTTTAAGATGATCTGAGCAAGTTATCCTGCTGGGAACAACCATTAGAAGACGGGTACACTGTGAAAAAGCGATTACTGGGTAACATTACTCAGGCTGTGGGATACAAGTGATGCTCACTTCATTTCTAAGGGGATCAAGTGTGACAAGACGATATCCCTAACACCATTATACCACCAGCAGCTGGAACCTTTGAAACCATTGATGGAGCCATGTTCTCATGTTGTTAATGCCAGATTCTAGCCCTACCATCCAAATGCTGCAGCAGAAACCTAGACTCATCAGACCAGGCAACATTTTTCAACTATTTTATTGTCTAGTTTTTGTGAAGTTGTGTAATTTCTATCCTTGGGTTTTTGCTCTTAGCACAGCACTTGGTGTGGGCTTCATCAAAGGTTGATTTGTCGTGCTGTGTGAGTGTATTTCCAATCTAACCATTCTCCTCTGATCTCTGGCATCAAAAAGGCATTTTTTACCCAGAGAACTGCCACTCAGTGAGTATTTTCTCTTTTTTAGACTATTCTTTGTAAACCCAAGAGATGTTTGTGTTGGAAAATTCCAGTAGACCATCAGTTTTTGAAATATTCAGACCTGGCTATTTGGCACCAACAACCATGCCACGTTCGGAGTCACTTAAATCACCTTGCTTCCCCATTCTTAAACTTGAGCTTTAGCAGGTCATTCAGGTCATCGTGCCCATGGCTAAATACACAAGGTGTGACTGGTTTATTAGATAGTTGCATTTGAGTAGCTCAACATATCTACCTAACAAGTTGGCCATTGAGTTTAGGATTTCTAGGTGATACAGACCGACACAGTTCACTGCATCATAATGTTGTAGTGTGACACCCACGAGGAGCTGGCAATGCCTGGTTAAAGGGGGATATTTTGCTGATAATCATATGATCAGGTCTGTGGTAAAAAACTAAAAATAAAATGTTTTTTTCATGTTTTTTCTTAATTCATCCTCTCTAAAGACTTGAGCTGTGACTTGAACCATGGTTTTAGAGGATTATTAGTCTCTTAGTAATTTGCCATTTCTGAATTTTCTCCTATTTTCTACATTTGTATAATTTGAATAACAAATTCACAATTATCAGTGCCTTTATTCGCTTCTTTTTCTCTTTTTTTTGTTTTTGCTTTATTTTGGTCTCACAGTCAAAAATTAAATATTAAAAATATTAAATGCTTTATTTTTAGAAGGAGTCCCAATTAATCAAATTGTTTGAATAATTTTTCTCAGCAAATCATTTTGGCTCTTTCTTAATGCCAGATTTTCCATATATCCTGGTAATAAAGACACAGAGAATAAAAAAAATAGCTCTAAGGACTACATATTTAATGTTTGAATAACTGGAAAATTATACAGTATGCCCTCAGTGCACGTGCAGAACATTATCCAGTAGATGATTCTGGCTTAATGTAAAAGAAAAATCCAATGTTAAGTGATTGAAGTGGGTTTAATGAAGCGTACGCTGAGTTATCTAAGGTGTGAAAGAAAAGCAGGACCATCATAGAAAAGAAAATTACTAAATCATAATCTCAACCACAAAAGAACATATACAGGATATAGCTAAAGTGCATTATGGGATTTAGTCAGCAGCACTGAAATACATTCACAAAATAAATATACATTTTAAAGTACAATAAATTATGAACTGATGTATTCATTGACCAGTTTGTTGTGTGTAAGTCCATAACGGTCAGCACTCAGAGCCAAACAAAAAGCAGGGTGCCCAGCATCGCATTATTTGTAGAAGTTATCATGTATAGGAAATAAATACTTCCTCCCGTGCTCTTGCATACATCTGAAACTACAAAACATATCACTGCTTGGAAGTATATCAGGGCTGCAGAGTTGTAAAGATTTTCCAAATAAATATGGACCTAAGCAGGTGTTATCATGAAACTAAAATGAAGTGTGAGATTGTTTTACAGCAAAAATACAAACAACAAAGCCAAATATTAATATACAAGCACAAACTCAGGGTTAAGATATAAAGTGACTGAGTCTGGCATCGTTAGTCTGTCAGGCATCAGTCAGCCTGCGTCAGTGTCTTAGTGCAGTACATAAAGGGTACTGTTTTTTTAATTTTTTGCTTTTAGATAGCCATCCGTGGTGGCGCCTTTGTTAGAACAGACCGTGCTCGCCTCCTCTTCTTATCGTTTTCTCTACGCCGGCCCAGCCTCACCTTTTTTTTCCTCTTGGTGGCAACTTTAAGTGACTCCTTATAAGCCTGAGCTTTGTTGGTCTCCTGAGGGAGGTTAGGGCCCACTCTGTCCTGCCTGAACCTGTCAGAGAGATCTTTGGTGGCCCCCGAGGGCTTCTGGTGGTTTCCACTGAAGCTTTGGCTCGAGGTTCTGCTTTGTGCAGGTGGAGCACGATCATCAGCCGTGTGCACCTCCTCCAGCAGCTCGTGTAGCCACATGCGGCGCGTGTACTCATGTATGGTGCGGCCCTTATCATGCATCAGCTGGGCGTGGCCTACTGACCTCTTCCTTACAGCAAAAAAAAAAAAAAGTGCCAAAGTTATATTAAATTGTATCGAAAACAAAGGTAGTAAAAAAGCCACATGGCGGACTATTAGAAATCCGTTTCAGTCTCTGATATCTCTTAGATTACTGCTGAACATTAATCCCAGAGGAATATATCATTTCCTCTGGGATTAATAAAGTGTCTGATTCTCAGTCAGTCATTTAAGAACTTTTTTTGTTTAAATTTTATTTGACATCTCAGTGTTAAGTTAATAGAAGAAGTGGTTGGCTATTATAAATTTTAGGTCAGGCTTTATGAAACCTCAATACAGTAGGTGGCAGCATAAACAAGTGTGAGAGCTGTCACTAATCTGAGTTTGATATGGACCTAAAACAGAGAAAACATCCCATGCCTTACTTTAAAATATTCAAACTGCAGAAAATCTCAAATATTTTTTTCTTAAATTGCTAGCTTTTCGAGATCTTGCATAGAATTTGTTTATTCGTTTTTTTAAAGGTATCACAAAGGTAACTCACATTCTGCTACTAAGTGCATCAACTGGTCTCCCATCGAGAGTCACCGGAGAGCACAGCAAGAACACAGCCAGACTCCACTGATGAAGCACGACTATAGAGCACATCCCTGAGGCAAAAACGTAAGCAACACAATAAATATCATCAGTCTCTCTAATGAGTAATGAATTAATCCTAAACTGTGTCTGTTTTTTCAGTAGAGTTCGTTTCATCTGAAAAATGACACACACAGCCTTTAAACAGTCCTCTAAAAATATAAACATTTAAACTTACTTTGTTTCCAGTGAAAATCCCCCCAAAAAACCGTAAGCTCTTAAGTGTTGATGTTCTTGCAAAAATGATTTCACAAAAAAGATGTGTGAAAATTAATGTGCCAAACACAATTTGGCCCATTCAGAACTTGTGAGCAGATCCATTGGTGTAAATGTAGCCTAGGGAAATCCCCTCCGAGTCGACTCCATTAATTTGCCTCCCAACAGTGTGTGTTAAGCTATTTATAACTTCCCAGTGTCCGAATAAAAGTGGGATAAAGATAGAAAGAAGAGAAGCCCATCAGCTGCAGAGCCACAACTCTGCTCAGTCCTGCAGTAATCTCATGTGAAGTCGCACTGAAGCATCATCTGCGGTAGTCAGAGCTGCTGAGCCGAGCTGAGAGCTCTGTGTGTGAGCCTGTGTGAGTCCGTGTGAGAACAGGCACTGAGAGAAAGTCAAACTCCTCTTTGGGTGAAGATGCATGCGCTACCTCAGCCCCTACCCATTAAGTCCAGTGCTAACACCCTGCCCAACCTCCCAACCCTCACCTCACTCTCACTCCCCACCAACCCTTCACTCACACCTGCTGTGACATGAACGTGGCACTGATGCAAAGTCCAGTCATACAACAAACAGCGTACTGAAAAAAAACTAATGAATAAACATATATTTAGAGGAATTTCTATGGAATTTCGCCATACTTTCAAAATGCAGTCTACTAGTATATTTTCATTGGGTGCTCAGAAATGACAGGTGTGCACCAGTGTAGGTAATCACGAGTTACCAAGCAGAGAGTGAATGGTATAAGGGGAGGGGCAGGGTTACTCCAAAGTAAACAGCCAGGCTTAACCACTTTCCCAGGGGAGAATGACCATAACCTCAGAGAAACCCAACCCACAGCCTCTCACTGCAGACCATTCAGTTCACCTCCACTCTGCCTCTGCAAACCAGCTCACCACCAAATGGTTACAGTGGGTTCTGAGGTATCTTTCATATTCAGCTCATAATGAGACTACTGAGGTTTGCATTAAGGCAGCTGTATACAACCTGAGGTTCACTATGCATATTCAGGTGCTGAACCGAGTCTCGAGTGCCTAGTGATTTAATAAATGCACTTGTTAAAGCTTTGCACTCTCACATAAGAGGTGCCTCTGTGACTAAAAGTGCATGTATTTTTAGTCTCACATTGACAGACAGTGCATCATGTCCCAAGTGTGGAAGTGCATGCAGCAAGAAGGAGTGTCTTTTTTAAATATAATGTATTGCTTATATTTCAACCTTTGTTTTTTGTTTTTTCTGAAAAGCCTGATGTACACAATCAGACACTTGCAGTGCTACTGTGAGCAATAAATTGTGCAGAAATACCAGATGTAGCAAAAATAATAAAAAATTAAAACTCAAATATACAAATTGACATTCAATCTTCAAGTGCCCCAAGTTTCAGTAACATTAGAGTTTCAAAATAATATGAATTTTCTAGCAATTATTTCATGGGTCAGGTTTTACAGTGTTAATTTGAACTACAACTCCTGTCACCATTTGAAAAGCTGGGCTAAAAAATAAGTGAAAATTACATTCATTTATAATTTACTAGTAGTAGTAGTATTTATTTATTGTCATTGTCAAGAACAATGAAATTGCGTTTGGGGCTTCCATACAACCCAAAAAAAAGAAGAAAATAATAAATACCCCTTAAAACCCAAGTGTACATATTTAACCCAGTGTGACTCCAATGCAATAAGACAATCCTTAGCAATAATGTTCGTAGAAATTCAGACAAAGACCTGAGAAACATGACCAGTATGCAAACAAAGAAGTTTTTGGAATAGTTTCTTAATTTGATGATTTTTATATAATTGCACATCTCACAAAACAGATATATTTATGTTTTATCAAACGTGCTACCAGTGCCACGCTAAAGTCCTAAATGCGGCACAGCTATTTGTATTAAGCTAAATAGAACTCTACTGTTTTTACAAGCTTTGTCACTTGTTTTTTATCTTTAATCATGCATGCTTTGTCTGGTATCTGTGACAGCAGGCTAATGTTTCTGTATTTTTATGACAAAGCACATCACTGGATGCTAGCAATAGAGTTAACATAGCATGGAGGAAGCTAAAAGCCAAGGGTCCTCTAGTTTAAAGTTTGCACTGCTATGCCAACAACTTTTGTTTGATTGCAAATTTTTTGACTTACCTGGAGTTTGCATGGCTCACTAGTTCAGATGGTGCTTTTCCTGTTGGCTTCTTTCATCCATGCTTACGTTTGTAACATTTCGTCAGGAAGATTTTATTACACATGTGACCATGTTTTGTTGTCACCTCAGTTAATATCCTATTGCCGGTTACTTATGAGCTCAACTCCACAAGATGAGGTGCACTCGCAGTAAAAGCATGTAAGTGAGAAACTACCATGACCATAAATGACTGCTGTATGCATAAAGACTCTCACACTAAGCTGAAATCAGACTAATGGAAAATAAATATTAATAAAAGTTGGAAATCCATATTTAAATTTTTTATTAGACCCCTTGTCATAATGTAATTTTTGTCGTCTGCTTGCAGAGTGAAATAAAGCCTCTTGATTTATTAATCAAATCTGGAATCGGCATATTTTAGAAATCTATATACTGTTAGCATCTAGTTTACTATTCATATTTTGTTCCTTCCTCCATGTTTTTGTTTAATATTTTAAACTCCCCTGTGTCCGTTTCTGTGTGTGTGGTCTGTGAGATCTAGTTGCCCATTGACATTTTGGTTTAATTGTGTTTTTTTTTTATTAACAATTATTGCTGTTTATATTATGCACACCTGTATTTTAAGCCTTTTAGTTTGTGTTCTCCTTACTGTTTTATAAAGTCTATTATTTGTACTTTGTTTCCTCAGTGTTCTTTTTGTTCAGCGAGTCTGTGTCTGTGTATAAAAGTTGTCCTTTGAGTTAGATTCAAGTTTACTTTGGTAGTTAGTTGTGTCCTGTGTTGAGTTTACTTCCTCCCCTCCCTCACTGTCTTGATTGTCTACAGCTATGTCTAGTTTGGTCCCCTCTATATTCTTGCTTTTTGGACTTTGTGTCTCTGAGTCTTGACCTGGGCTAATGAAAACGGTTGCTTTCTGTTTTCTTACTCTGTCTCCTGTGTTTTTGGGTCCTTTTAAAAGACTTCCCTATAACATCAGCTATCTGACTAACAGTCAGACAGTTTGTACATAACTCCAGATTTAGTCTTTTCTTTCTTAAATATTGTTTAGGTTGCTGGGATATTTGAATTGCTTTACTGATGAATTTTGTCACGCACTATTTGGTTTTCTTTCTTTTCATTTGGATTTTGAAACCCAGCATTGTGCCTGCAGTTTATTACAATAATAACCAGCACTTATTCAAATGCTGGTTATGTAAGTCTAAATGTAAGTCTTTTTTTTATTATGTAAAAAAAATGCAATGTAATGTACACGATGAACAGACTCCGCAATTGTTCATCTATTAATATTTATATATTATTTCTAAGGCAGTAAATACAGTTTATTCAAAATCCTGAGTCATTTATGTAGTTGCTGTAGCTTGCTGTTTTACTGGATGGAATAACTGGCATTTATCCTCATGAAAAGGAACCATAAATAATTTCTGTGTGCAGTGATGATTACTAGAATCACTTCAGGGCAGTCTGGAGACCAGTTGGTGGTAAATTATTTAATAGAGGGCTCTGTATTTTACAAGCAGTCATGATTCAGTTCAGCAAGGTGTCCAGAAAGGGTTTGGGGCTAGGACAAATATATGGCGGACCCCCCTGCTGTCTCCCAAATTTTAGCTTTCTTCTCCTGCCAGTGAGTCTGCCCCAAACTTCCAACACTTAAACATTTGGTAGGGAAAAAATACCTCATCTGATTCCGTTCTGCAAAGACTTTACCTACAAGAAATATGAAAAAAATCCCATTTCCTGGCAGACTGCAGCATATGGAATAGGAGCCAGGAAAGCTGCTTTTGATTCATGCTAAATTGCACTCTCAACACAGAACAGTATTCCTGTCGGTTTTTCATCCTTTTCACTTTGCCCCTACTTTACATTCGCACATACAGAACATATACACACCCGCCCACTCTACTTTCAAAAAATGTGGAACCAACCGGCATTGACACACATTGCATTCACAGAAACACCTTCATTTCATCTTTAAATTCAGAGTTCATCATCTATTTTTAGATGCTTTTTACCCATTGCCTGCACTGGCCCACCCTATTAGGTCATAAATCCTGTCTCAAGATGCAGTCACAGTTCCTGCTTTTGTTGTGGAGTTGCATTCAGAGTCACCATGTGGATGTATGATTTTGATTTTAGCAGTTCCCTATGATCGCAGTCAACATCCTTTATTATATTATAACTATCTCAAAGTTCGTCTTTAACTCTGAATGCTGTTTGTTCTTTAAGAGGGATTAAAACATTTTAGTAAAAATAAAAGCAGTAGAATTTCTTTTTAACATCTGTAGTTTAGTATAAGCTTGTTTGATATAAATATGTGACAATAATCAGCTGCAAGCAGTGTTGGGGAGTAACGGAATACATGTACCGCCGTTACGTATTTAGAATACAAAATATGAGTAACTGTATTCCGTTACAGTTACCGTTTAAAAAGGTGGTATTCAGAATACAGTTACTTTGTTGAAATAAATGGAATACACTGGGGTACTTTCCTGTTTCATCTTGTCGCGGGTCAGGACTGTTTGGGTTTTGTTTGACAGCTACGTTCTGTTGTTCCAGGCGGCAGCGTTACGGTTGCCATGGTTACAGGGCGACGCTCTCTCTCTCTCTGCGACTGTGTGTTTCCTGGGTGAGAGAGCGCCTTTTCGTTGTTGTTGTTGTTGTGCTAAGCTAACAGGCAGAATGCTACAAGCATAGCTCTAAAGAATGTAGCATCATGTTCAGTGTAGTCCGTGCTGCTGGGAGAATGGACTGCCATACACGTTATGTGTCTGTGAGCGCTAGGAGGGAGAAAAAGGGGAGTGGAAAGGTACGAGCAGTCATCGAGCAAAAACGGGAGCTGGAAGCATGTAAATATAATAATAACCACTGCAGCCAAGAAGAGTGCCTGACGAGCCCAGTTGTAAGTAAGCTATTAAGACTCGACTGTACACTGTGTTCGTGTTTTCCTCCGAAAACAACAAGTTCCGTTGGAGCAGCCTTTCAACGCCTCTCTCTGTCTGTCGCAAGAAAAGTTGACCCACACAACAAAGTAGAGCTATTTTTCGGCTACCAGCCGACAGGGACCCCGCCGTATTATGCTGGGCTTACACTGTGCGATTTTTTCAGTCGCGCGATTCAGCTCCTGCTCAAACTGTACGATTGACTCGCAGGGGTTAGAAGTTCATAGGTCACGATGCAGGGTCTCACACTATACGGCCCGATGCTCTGATGCGACCTGAGTGCTCACACTGTGCGTCCATAAAATGAAGGTTATAACAGAAATTCTGTCGCTCGCTCTCCCTCTCGTCTTTCACTCACACAGACACACCACCACCATCAACTTTGCTAAATTGCTAATGAAAAACATTGTCAGGCAGCTGTGATTGAGCAGCATGTATCCAACTATTTTCACGGTTGTTGTGGTCGTGATAATTTTGTGAGGCCACATCGAAAGGGCTCGGATGGTTCTACAGGTTGTGCCTCCATCGCTTGTGTCCAGATCACACGCTGCACTGCCGTGCTACGCCGTCTTTTTCGCTGACATTTGTGTTTGCGCGTGCGCAGTGTGGCAAACTGCGGTGACACCCTCACGACCAAGCGATTGATGATCGGGAGCTGGTCGTGAGGTGTCAATCGCTTCTCGTTACCCCACGTATACTACACGATGCACGACGCACGATGAAGGCCAAAATCGGGCCGATCGCCAAAACGATCGCACGACTCAAAAATCGGCTCAAAATGGGCCAAAAATCGCACAGTGTGAGCCCAGCATTAGTCAGAGGTCCCTTTACTACAGTTCGGAGTCGCGGACCTTCAGTAATAGTAATAAATCACACAGCAATAGTACATTCACGTTGTTGTAAAAAGCATGATAATATTGTAGCGGGTCAGGGCTGTTCGGGGTTCTGCTTGTACAGTTATGTTTTGTGTATGTTGCCATGGTGACGGGTGACGCCCTCTCGCTGCGACGGTGTGTCCTTCCGGGGTCAGAGGGCGCCCTATGTGTGTTGTGGTTGCCGCGCTGAGCAGTTAGCTAGTGGCAGTGTGTTCTTCTGCAAATGTAATAAACGGCTGTGCTCCCTGGCTAGCTCACGGGAAGCAAGACCAAACGATACCTCCGTCTCCTCCTTGTCTGAACTCGCCACAATATATTAAGTAATCCAAAGTATTCAGAATACGTTACTGTCATTGAGTAACGTAACGGAATACGTTACAGAATACATTTTGGGGCATGTATTCTGTATTCTGTAATGGAATACATTTTAAAAGTAACCTTCCCAACACTGGCTGCAAGGAATAACGTTTTAAGTTTTAATGTCTGTTTGATAATGGTTCCTTTATTACGCAGTCAGGACTTTGATCGTTTGACCATTTGTTAACATGAGAACTTCAGGTTTGTTATCCTGGAAAACCTCACTTGAAGAATGACTTTTGCAGAGTTACTTTCCCCTCTTAATGGTTTTTTAACGGCGAATTTCTGTATGGACCATTTCAGTTAGTTCATCTGAGGCATGCTTCATAATGTCGAATTGTGGGAAGTTGGAGGAGTTTTCTGCAGATCATTCACACCTACCAATCATAACTGTCATCCAAGGAATGCTCTTTATTCCTTTTTACCTTCAGCTATTTTCATCAGCTCGGCTACAGGGGCCCATTTTTATTCACAAGTACTCCTGAGGCAAAATGTTAAATTGATCCGCTCTGTTTTCTTTGCGTTTGGTGGTTTATTGATGCTTAAATCGTCACTTATTTAAGAGCAGGTTTTGAATATCAAGCACATACTTTAATGAATGAAATGAAATCTGTATTAAGTTGAGTTTACTTTTTTTTTTAACAAACTCACTTAAAATGGAGGAACTTTTAAAAATGCATATGAAGTGTAACTATCATGTTTATAAGTCCTAGGGATGTGGCACATTTAATGCATTGTTTTTGTACTGTATGATCATGAGATTTTAATAATATAAGCATCAAATTGACCAAATACTCAGCTACAATATATTTAACAGTTTTTGCCTAAAGTATCATTTTGATTTACTTTCTTTTAGGGGTATTTTTTTCGCCCCATGACGGTCTGATCATGGGGCAAACACTCTGCCTACTGAGTTATCCCCCCACCCAGCCCTGACCTGTATTATTGAGCTTCTAGAATGTCAGAAAAAATTTGGCACACTGTGTTAAATGTAAATAAAAATGGAACCCAATGACTTTCTAATCTCAAAACCCACATGTGGTCAAATGTTTAAATTGAGAGGAAACAAAATGTAGAAAAATAAGGTCATTTTGGATTTGATGGCAGCACCATGTCTCAGAAAGTTGGGTTAGGATCAACAAAAGTCTTGAAAATAAGTTGTACTACAAAAAAATAAAACAGCTGGGGGAACATTTTTGCAGCCAGTTAGAGTAACTGAGAACAGGTCAGTAACATGAGTATGAAAAGTATTAAGAGTGCACATTAGTTTTTCAACAGTAAAGACAGGCAGTGGTTTACCAGTCTACAAAAACTGCGTCTACAAATAATGTTCCTCAACATACAACAGTAAAGACTTTGAATACCTAATTATTTACAGCACATAATGTCATCAAATGATACTGAGAATCTGGAAAAATCTCTGTGTGGAAGGGACAAGGTGGAAAATCAGGCATGAAAATCACTGCATGGGCTCAGGAACACTTTCAGTTCACCGTGACAATGTTCACAAAAAGGCAGAGTAAAGCTCTATCATGCAAAGAAGAAGCACGTGTGGACAAGATCCAAGTTTTAGAATATGAGAGGTGAAAACTGAAGTCTGGGAGTGCCAACTACATGACATCTTTTCCGGCAAAGTCATTTTTCAGTCTCTCACTTTGTAGATGGTCCCTGTACACTCATTTCGCAGACAGCTCCACATGGACACAAGGAGAAAGGAGAACAATATAGAATTTTTACGACTCATACCGATATTTGGTGATTTAAAAATCAGCCGATGTTTTTTTCCTTCAGACACACAAAACATACACAGATTTCCCTAATATTTGCCATTGCTAAGATCACAAGGCAATGCAGTTTAAAAAATAATCGTTTATTGTCACAAGTCTACTCATTTACTGGCCAGCTCTGCTCGGATGAGCTGGTTGTTGTGTTTGTGGAGTTTCAAACAGAGAAAACACAGAGTGCCCCCTGATGGAAAAATTACGGAACATCAACACTCACAACATCTCTTCTTTACCTTTTAATATTTGTATTAATTGGCCATTATAAATGTCAATACTGATATATCAGGAAATAGCCAACATCGGGATCTTAAAGTTGTTCTTGTTTACCAGATTGGAGGATGACTTATTTTATTTTAAACAAGCTCATAGTTTGTTGTCTGCCTTAATGATATAATTTGAAAGTGGTGTTATTGATCTTTGAAGGGGTTCAAATATGATAAATTTTTTTCCAACTTACGTAAAAACAATTTTTTTTTAAAATAAACCCTTCCCATTACCCAGCCCTTGTGTGTGTTACTTTGACTCAAAATAACATTTAAAATGGTTTTGTACCACCACCCCCACCCGAATCCACATTCATGTAAAGTTTGACAATGATATGGCTTAATTTATCTCTCATTATAATGTGCCAACATGATCAAGGTCTGCAGCTATTGTGCAACGGCATGATCAGCTTGTTGGTTTTCCATTTGGCTTTAATAGAGTTCAGAGTTCCTCTTTGGAGAAAATGGCTGGAATAGTCATAGTTTTGGCCTTGCAGAATTCACCCCAAGTTTTAAATTCAGGATTTGTTGCCATCCTCCATCCATCCTCAAGATATGCAGGAGGTTAGGTTAATTGCTGGTTCTAAATTGACTTTAGGTGTGATCAGATGGATGGATGGATGCTTACTGTAATTTCTTTGTGTCAGTCGCTGAAAAAAACGGGATCCCAACAATACTGTGAATGTAGCTCAGGGTGTTTAACACTGTATTTCACACCTCAATTTCCATTGTATAACATATATCAATTCACAGCTTTTGGGTTATTTTCCAGCTGCAAATACAGACTTTCACCCACAATGCACAATGGCCTGTTCAGTCAGAATGTCACAGAAGGGTCACTGCTCCACGCTTTAAGAGGCGTACATCCTGAACATTACCTAATTCCTGTTCAGGGTTACCCAAACACGGCCTCCTCCGACATTTATTTGATCTGCAAGTAGCTGCAAGATTTGTCTGTTTCTGCTGCCCGATATATAATAATCCTTCTCAGGTAATGCTTTGGGGCCGATTTCTTATTTACAACTCCTTTTTAAAAAAATGTTAACCATAAATGTCAAGCTCCTGGAGACAGTGAGTCGGGGAGGTCCTGCCAGGACAAAAGCATGCTGTCCAGACTCAGTCTACAGCATAGGTGCATTAAATCATTATTTTTCAGACAGGAAATCTGCCATTGGACATTTTGCCTGTAAAATGTATTTTTAAGATTAAATGATTCCTGCCTGGCATTGCTGAAGTGTTCATACACTCATCTATTCAGTGTTAAAGCTTGTCTCTAGTGAAAACTTAAAATGTTGTTCATCTTATGATTAATCCGTGCCTGATCAAGGTTTACTTAAATGTGATTCAGACCGATTCCAAAAGGGGAAAAAAACAAGTCCGGAGCTTGAGTCTTTGACCTGGCCTTATGCAGAGCCCACCACATTAGCATTTTTCTCTTGGCAGATGTTAATGGTGAGGTGCCTGACTCTCTGCAGTAGCCCTGTGCTTGAGGCTCTAGGGAAGAGGGGGGCTTCTTGCTTCTTACTCCTTACTCACCCACCTCCAAACCACAATATGCTCAATGTCTGATGCCCCCCTCTCATCTGACCTCAGAGGCAGGTACCAGAGCAGTTGGACGTGGCTTAAAGCCCCACAGGGCCACCACCAGTGACCACCACCACCCTCCTGTCCCTGACCTATCACCCAAAACATTACCATAAACTCCTGCCCAGGTGCCAAGCATCACAGACACAGCCGTGCTTACAGTTATATGCTCTGCACTGACTCTCCGTGTAAAGATAGCTTTGTCAGAGGGCAGAAAGTGGAGCTGGTGGAGAGGGAGAAGCACCCTGGTTTATAATTGCATTTTACACGCGACGTTAAACCTACTGTGGTGTTTTTACGTTTTGTGGCTTGGGGCATTGCCCGGGGAACGCGCCCCTACCCGCTGCATCAACTACTGTGCAATATTTGAGGCTGATGAAAAATGCGCCCGCCAGTGTGTGAACTGTTTTATAACATGCCACAAGCCAGCATGTGCCATGTCCTTTACTCACTTGACAAATCACGCCGTTTTGTGTTGCCCCAGCCCCTGTGAAAATTGAAGAATCAATAGAGGTCTGAGGGAGAAGACCACACACACATGGTGTTACGGTAATGATGGGCTGAGTCTGTTTGTTTGCACAAGCGAAGAGCAGGCTCAAATCATTAATGAGTGCTTTGCGTCCAGCGTGTAACCACAGCTAAGCCAGTGGGTCAACAAGGTAGGCCAGACTAACCACTTTGTGTGTGTCGCGCACAGATGCATGTGTGTGTGTGTGAGTGTGTGTGCTTAAGACAGAGCGAGAGAGACAGAGATCTGTACATTTCTGCATGTCTTTGAAAATAAAAATGAAATCATTTATTATTAAAATGTGTCTTTTTCTTGATGTGTTAGTCGCTCTTCCATTATCTAGAAAGACTCACTATAACGTTTCTATATTTAACATGGTGCTATATTTACTTGCGCCGTGACACACAAATGCTGTTTTGTTTTCCCAGTGAGTAATATTTCTGAGACATTTCGTTGTGAATATTTAAACACGTCAAAAAAATGCTTCATTTGAAATTTCCAAATCGTTATAATGCAGTTTTAGCCAAGTGCACTTCAGCAACTCAAAGCTGATGCATTTACTGTAAATGAGCTTGTCTCTGTTGGTTTCCTGGCCAATTACTGTACAGTGAACTTAGGTCCTGTATTTATTTATCCATAGGTTATTTTAAATGGACTGCACTCAATGTAGAGGCCTTGTTGAACGGTCTTGTCCTCCCAGCCTGCCCTGGGACATGCTAGCAGTGCTTGGCAGACAGACACGGATGCTGAAGGCAGCCTCTGGACAGCTTTATCCTGAGTCGAGCGAGGCCACCCGCTTCGTTCTCACCAGGGCACAGTGACTGGCACGGCACTCCCAGGCTTCAGTTTTCACCTCTCAATTTTCTGCTTCTCTGAGAAAACTAGAGAACACTGAACACTGTTTAAAACCCAGAGTCCATGAGAGGATATCAACATTACAACAGAATAGGAAAGTTCAAACTTGGCATAATACATTAGTGAGCAAATTATGCTTTAAAACTTTCCAATAAGATGATAATTAAGGGGATTGAATACATGCATAATGACTAAGTTACAGTTCCCAAGAAGTGTTGTCAAAAATCAAATGAGCTTATGCTGGATCTAAATGGCCACTAGGGAAGTTATACAAAGAAGGGGAGGAGAAAAATGCTTTTCAGATTATCTTTCTGTGCAGCAACAAGGTGCTGGAAAGGTTTCTCAGAGATTTTACTCCATATTTACATGATAGCATCACACCATTGTCACAGATTTGTTGCTTGCACGTCCATGATGGGTGTCTTCTCTTCCACAACACTCCAAAGGTGCTCTAATGGGTTAAGATCTGGTGATTTCATGTTCAAGGAACCAGTTTAAGGCGACACAAGGCAAGATTGATCCATGTTCTCAAGTTGTTTCTCCCACATTCAGAGCCTAATATCTGAAATCTAGATTCATCGAACCAGTTAGCAGACAGGCGTTGTCACTCTTACCCAGTGTGGCCTTCTGCTGCTGTAACCCTTCTGCTTCAAGGTTATGTTAGTAGAGATGCTCTCCTGCATATCTTGGCTGTAATAAAGGGTTATTTGAGTTACTGTTGCCTTCCTCTGCCATTCTCTGTAAACCCTAGAGAGTCACATTTGTGGTAACAAGGAGTTGGACACTAACAAAGTGACTAGTCAGTGTATACTCTAATCAGCTGCAATCAGTAAGCAAAAGAATTGTTGCTGCAGTCCTATCAAAGATATCAGTATTAGGCCTTCAGCAGAGCTCTCTAAGAGTATCTATTAATTCTGCTTTATTCAACTATGGGATTTGTTGTTTTGTTGAAAACACTTTCAAGTTTGTTTATAAACCTAAAGTAGTCAAATGTGGTGAACAGTGACATCATGTCCTTTTACTGACAACCACATCTTTTGTTACTGGGGTTTTTAACTAACACAGACAGACAAACATTTAAAATTACATGAGCTCGGTCATCTACGTATTGAGACACAATAAATTACAGCAGCAGTAATAAATGACTAAATGAGAGGGGACGCTGTTCATGGATGTAGTGTTTATGTCTCTGTAGAGCTGTGCAGATGAACAGATTCATAGCCTAATAAAATTAAATGAAGACCAAAGTCAAGCAGGTAAAATAAAGCTACTGTGGCTTACATATGAAATTAAAACTCTGTATACATTTGTAAAATCATCAGCATTCTCCCCATTTAGCTGTTGTATTAAATGTGATTGTCTTGAGAGCAATTTGGCGTGATAGTATTTTAACATAAACCACAATATCGCATTTATAAACCCTTTAAAGTAGCTATTTACAGTCTCTTTAAATCTTTATGAGGCATGTGTTTAGAAGTGTTGTGGCATTTCGTTGGCCTTCGGTTGATGAGGCATGTTCAGTATTTTTCAGAAAGCTTCATACAGAGAAAAATATCTCCACCCTGTTAGCAAAAACTCAAAAATAAGTTTCCCTTTCATAAATTGAAAACACGTGTTCGGCCTTGATGATGTAAATGTTCAAAAGTGTTAATTTACTAATGAGCAGTGAGTCCATTAGACATTTGATTACATACTCTGGGCAGGAGGTAAATCAACACTGCGTCTAATTCAAACATGAGCTCTGGCCAGGCAGCTTGTTTTCTGTCCGACTGTGGTTTTCCAACAGTCAAAGTCCATGAAGCGGATTTGCTCACAACAGCCAACATATTTCTCCAATCTGCATCCCCTTGTAAAGCAAAGGAAGGAAGGCAGCGCTCACAACTGTTTGTTTTGCGCTGCCCACGGTCTCACAACCCTGTAACATAAGGCCGGGCTTTCATTGCCTCTCGGCTGCATGAGCAAAAGGGAATTAGCTTTTAAAAGTTTGTTTTGTGAGAATTTTAAATAAAGAAACACTGATTTAGACCCAGATCCCCTTTCTCTCAGATGGGGTATGGCTTGTGTGGGTGGCTTTGGAAATACTGAGGCAAGCTGAACATGTTTATGTTACACTGTCCCCAAGGAGAGTCGAGCTTTGTGGTGCAGATGGATTACAGGGGGAAAAGAGCTGTTGTAGACGCTTAAAGTTCAGTGTTAATGGTGGGAGTGAAGTGGCTGTGTAGGTGTGATGTGTTCATTTCACAGGTTGCTGGCATTTCTGTACACGTCAGTGAGGGGAAAGGGGGGGATTCCCACGCCTGCCCAAAAGGGCGTTTAAAGGTACAGATTTTAAAGCTGCACACAGTGGGTCCCATGTGTAAAGGAACGCCTATAATGAGTCCACGGGGAAATATAACCCGAGTATTTTTCCACTTTTTAGCTCATTGTTTTGGTTTTGCCACGAAATTCAGTCTCACCACTTTACTTTCCACAAAACCTACTTAACCTCGCCAGCACTAAACAGCAGATATAGTTAGCAAGCTAGCATAGCAGACTATTTATTAGTTCTAACCCTAACCCAAGCTGAATATCTTCTGTTTCCAGCACTAAGATAAGGTTAGAGATGCTCGAATTTACCACGACAGTGATTTCTTTTCTTTCTTGGCCAATGAATAAATAAGTTTGTCTGATTATGGTTACATTTATCATTGAGCAGTGTACTCCCATGTTTTTGCTTTAAAATGTCTGACTTGTTACACTATTACAATATTTACACCTAGCATCCACAATATGTTCCAGTGGGTTTTTTGACTGCATTTTAATTTGAAATTTTGGCTGTGTTTTACTATGTACAGGCAAAAACGTTATAAAAGAACTGATTTTCAGAAATGATGATGTTGGCGTCAGTATCCCTTCCCAGTTGGTATTGGTTTTGAGGACACCTCACCTGACACTCACTGGCTAATGACGTGATTGACAAGACATGTGCTAATGACTCTAGTAATGACTATAATTTAATGTTATACTCGGAGTCTGGGTACATGAAGTCTTCGGGACAGTGTTTTCCACTAGTACCAACTCAGTTCGACTCGACTCGGTTTCAGATGTTTCCGACTAGAAATGAGTATCACTATCGTGTGTGGGGTCGTTATTCCAATGTGGCCGAACATCCTGTGACGTCATTTGTATGCGACACAAACACCACAACAATGGAGGACGTCAAGGCAATGGTATACCTGCTGGCTTTTGGTCAGACTCAGATACCACAGTGTTGCTCTTTGTGCAGCCTTTTTCCTCGCTGAAAGATTTCAAAAAAGGCAGTTTGGATTTTTGTGAAGAAGATGCTCTCATGACTCATCGAGTGAGTCACTGACTAGCCGATCTGTGGCAGGCACTCTGACCTCACATTTTCCGATTCCTTGGAACCCCGTACAAGGTACAAGGTACTACCACCTAATGGAAAACTCTTAAAACTGAGTCTAGTCAAGCTGAGCCAAGTAGGTATCAGCAAACGGCTAAGAGAGCCAGATAAGTCGCCCCCTGCTGGTCATTAAATAGAATGCATGTTTTTTTATGCTGGTTAAAACTGTGCTGAGATGCTCATCTGGGTGAAAATATGCAATATTTGTGTGGATGTATTCTCAGTGTCGCTCGATGTCTAAATAGGCAACTCACTGCAAAAATGCCCATTTTCGGTTTCCAGCATGCTATCCTGGCATCTTGCGACCAAATAATATTTAAATTTAGGTTAAAAGATGGGAATAAAGT
>NW_024582633.1:747210-764299 GCF_018398535.1 Haplochromis burtoni
TCAATGGATTTGTTTTAACACCTCCACAGCTGTAGATATCTGTTCCCAATCAGAACTTTTCTTGTAAGAGCACACCGGCTCTCCTGTACAGTAATGAACCGCAGTGAGAGTTTGCCTATGCTGTTTGGATGGGAGTATGTGTGTTGTGTGTATGTGCGTGTGTGGGCAGGCATGCCTGAGGTTGCTGAGCCTCAGCCTTCCCCTCAACATTAATAAGGACTTCCTTCCTACCAGACAGTCAAACACCTGATCATTTACCAAGGAGGACATGCCCACGCATCCCTCAGAGCTGGCAGTCTTCAGCCTCTAATAAGGATCACTCTGTGTTCTTAAGCTGCCCATCAATCAAACTGTTCACATGCTGGACATCCATACACAAATCATGTTTTCTCTCTCTCTCTACTCTACCCCTAATGTGTTAGAGTGTGTTTGCGTGTTAGGTTTAGACTTAGATATCATGGGTGGCGACTATATCCAGAGAGACAGAGCAAGAAATAATCCCACTCGTACACAGACCACTTCAAAACTCCAGTTGGCTTCTTGTAAAAGTGTTGAGCCAAAATACACTAGGTGAAATGTGCATTTTTATGATGTGCATAACCTCTTATTTCTCCTCCTTAAATATCAAGTTTTGAAATGTTTTTCCCTTAATTGAATTAGAGTGGCTAGTCACAACTGACTCAGAGGCGCAGATGCGGTCGAGAATCACTTGACTAGGCAGTTTGCTGAACAGAAGATTGTCCTGTTTGCAGAGTTAATGCTTTTAACTGCAATCAGAATTACTCTTAAGGTTGAAGTTGAATCTAATTTTCTTTTGACAGTTGTCATGTCTGATGTCTTACTACATTGCTGGCTGTTATGAATCTGGTTGTGTTATGTTAGAGTTTCAGGGTTCATATTCTGTCTCGATACCTCCAACAATGTTTCAGCAACAATGTTTGTGCTCGCAGGCTAAGAGGGGAATAAAATATCCTTAAACTTAAATGGAAACTGACTATTCATAGCTCTTTCATCCCAGGAGTTTATCACAATGCAATTCAGGATAACTTAGTTAATCAAATACAGATCAATCAACTGAAACTCATCTGGTCTTTTGTCCTGTATCCCTCAGAATCAACAGATGCTGAATTCAATTATTACTTTTTGTGTATCAGGCAAAAAGTCAAGATGTGATCATATTGTTGGGCATAAGATTTTGTTTTTAACTAAATACAGTGTTGAAAACTGAAACAAATGGACAAAACCAGCACTAAAGCAACAGAAAGCTTTCTACATGGGAAAGAAGTTTGGGAGATGATGTCATAAATGCTTTGACGTGGAATAAGATTTTGATGCCAAACCAAGTGCAAGAGATGCCGTTTGAGGTCGTTCTTACTGACACCTGCTGTAAATTGTTCTTTTTAAAAAAACAGAACTATCCCCCACATGAGTGAACAGTTTACCCTGTGAAGGAGTTGATAGAAATTTGTAAATTAGATTTGATACGTTTATTGTCAGTAGCTCATGAAACAGAATCCAGCTACTTTTAAAGATGAAGTCATTAGGTACACCTGTTCAATTGCTTGTTAATGCAAATTTCTAAACAGCCAATCACATGGCAGCACCTCAAAGCAATAGATGTGTAGACATGATCGAGGACACCTGCTGAAGTTCAGATGTGAAGAAAGGTGATTTGACTGCATGCAACTGCTGATCTGCTGGGATTTTCCCATATGACATCTCTAGAGTTTAAACAGAAAAAGAGAAAATATCCAGTGAACGGCAGTTCCCCTTTGATGCCAGGGGGAAAAGAGGAAAATGGCTTGACTGCTTTGAGGTGGAAGGCAACACTAATTTTAAAAAGCATTGGTTACACCCAAGGTGTGCAGAAGCTCGTCTCTGAATGTACAACGCATCAAACCTTGTATAAGATCGGCTGTTGCAGCAGAAGACAACTGGTGGCAACCGGAGGCTGAGGCTACATTTCACTCAGGTTCAATTTCAGTCTCAGTTTCTGCTGCAACGGTCAGATGGTAGGATCATGATTTAGAGTAAACAGCATGACAGCATGAATCCATCTTGCTTTGTATCACTGGTTCAGGCTGCTGCTGGTGGTGTAATGGACTGGGGTTTAGTTCCTCTGCGCACTTTGGGCTCCTTAGTACCAAATGAAAATCGCTTAAACACCACAACCTACCTGAGTGTTGTTTTGGACTATGTCCATCCCTTTATGACCTGATCTCTGAGAAATGTTTCCAGCACCTCGTTGACTCTGTGGCACAAAGAATTTGAGCAGTTCTGAACTTAGTACTAGCAAGATGTACCTAATAAAGTGTCCAGATTGCCATCCAGACTAAAAAGATTGAGTTATAATGCCCCCCCCCACACACACACACACACACACACACACACTGGCCAACCCCACTCTGTAGCTGAAGTTGCAGTCAAATATTCCTCTTAACCTCATGTTTGATAGTTGCTCCTGAAACCACGAAATTCAGTGGCCCTATCAAAGACAAACAGCACAAATCTTTATTAAGCGCAATTTCCATAATGTAGTTTCTTTTTGAATATCCCTCTGTGTGGGTTTTCCACAAATTTAAGCCCTGCTTTTCTGCAGTGCGAAGGTTCTTAGCTCTGTTTGATTAGGGCAACACACAGGAGGTCCACTGCCACGGTGTTTTCTTTACCTGGGCCCATAACTCTTAAAAACACACAAACACTTGGGTTGTAAATGACCTGTTCATCACACAGTGACAGGAGAGGTGATTCTGGACTCTTGGTGGGCCAGGTGTGCAGATCAGGACAGCTGTGGCATGCCAAGACCTGTTGGCATGGCGACGCGGGACCGTGGAAAGTTCTGGAATCTGTCGCTGCTGGCAGAGCTGAGCTTCTGAGCAGGACTGGTGTTGGCTTTGCCTCCAGCTGTTTCTTTACAGACATGCTGAACGCCAGCTAGAGCCGGGGGCCAAGATCAGCCCAGAGAGTCTGGCCACACACAGCCCACTTATACACACGCATACAGGCACCCACAGTCATACTACAAGCCCACACAAACAAACACACACGCATTTGCTGCAAGCTGCCAGTCTTTGCCAGAACAACAAAATGCAACAGATCTGTTAAAGCTCCCACAAGCTTGCTGTTACTGTTTATTTTATATTTCAAATCTAGCTTTTTTTGTGTGGTATTTGACTCTTTTCTTTTAATTGCTTTCCCTCCAACCATCTATTTTCTTTTTTGTCGCTTTGCCAGCTTCGGTTCATCCTGTCTCTCCGAAGAAACCAAACCTATTTATTCTCAGTTATTTATAGATGCTTCTTTGCTTTTTAACTTTTCTCACTTTCTAATATTTCTTGTAAGTTTTTCCATATTTTCTGTCTTATACTGATTCACTGGTGGATAACCATGTGAAACATGACCCAGGTTTCCAATAATGACGTTGGGGTATGTACAGATGATAACTGTACACTTAAAAAAATAAAAATTAAAAATAAAAATAAAAATTAGGCTTTAGACTGCTCGAAAGACTCAATTTCAGAGATTTTTTTTCCTTCTTTAAGATCTGTGTGATGTCAGTGAGAGCTACATTCCAAATATGGTCACCTCTTTAGCAGCCAATCAGAAGACAGTTAACTTTAAGGACCTAAAGGCAAGGTGGAACCAATGCAGTCTGCATAAATACCCAAAACAGCCACATCGATCGTTTTATTGGAGTTTAAATCACTTAGATCACTTTGAACTCTCAGTGGCACCTCAGTATTTGTTTGCATTGGGGAACTGAAAGAGCACCGGGGCGCAGAAAATAACTACTGATTTCTTGCAGCCAAAAAATGCCAAGATATGATTTCATGCTCTTAAACGAGAAGTGTGAATACAGCTAATTTCACACTGTCAATGAACCGAGGTGCACAAATGCTAATTATAAGATAAATAAGGATTATTTTCAATTGTTTTTAACTGTTACCAAGGGAATGTATGACTTGTGAGATTAAAAATCTCTGTTGCAGCAGTGTCCTGGCCAAGATAGACAGCATTTCAATTAGCAGTGGTCACACTAACTAAAAATACACATGTATACGCATGTACACTGCAAAGCTAAGGAGAGTGAAAATATCAGAAAATGTAATTGTCCCAATCTTCTCAGGCAAAACAGGGGCAGTAATGTTGAGGCTGAAGGAAGTGTCTCCAGGTAATTTAAAATAACTTTAAATTGACTGTGAATCCAAGAATAAAAATATGGGGCTGGAAATGAGCATAATAGTCCCTTTAAAATATTTATTCAATTTATTATATTGAACTTTTGCAACTGTGAAGCACTTTGACTTTCTTTTGAGCTTATCTTGTATACGATGCCACGTAGTACTTCAATCACCCTCTGTTTTTACATGTGCTGTATGAGTAAACTGATTTGGGTAACTTTACAAAACAAACAGCAACTCATTAATGACTTAAAGTCATACTTTTAACGTGATTCCAGTCAGATTTGCAACATTAAACTTTGCTAAATATACATGTTACTTTTATTCCATATACCAGATAAACACAGCTATATCTTTCCATGCCCTACTAATCATAATGTGACAGTGTATTACACAGTGCTGTAATGTTCCCACTGTTGCTACCCACTATCACTGGTGCTTGAAACCTTTGATTGAAGTACCTTTGAAGGTGGTGTCAGTGAATAATTGCTATGTTGAAATGGCTCCACCACAGAAAAATAAACTTACCATCTTTTGTTTTCTTTGTGTGGTCGATGGTAATTCATTGAGTAAAGAGGAATGGGAGGGAATTCTTTTGAGGCTCTTGTTTGCTAATTCATTACCTTCTCAAGACTGGGAAAAAGTGGCTGCGGAAATTAAAATTTATTGAAAACTATTTCAGTGGTAAAGTTGGCTGTGTTTCTTGGAGAAAGTTTTGGTCATTGAGGAGCTGACCTGCTTTTGTGGCTGCGCTCAGAGGAGGAATGTGTAGGTTT
The DNA here is from genome assembly GCF_018398535.1 of Haplochromis burtoni. Lineage (NCBI taxonomy): Eukaryota > Metazoa > Chordata > Actinopteri > Cichliformes > Cichlidae > Haplochromis > Haplochromis burtoni. The sequence continues at coordinate 752,168 of NW_024582633.1, forward strand.
TGCGGCTGGTGGAAACCTACAGTAAGAGGAACTGGTAGCATAGGCAACATATGGACTGATCAGCAGTCTTTCATGTTTAAAATGAAAACACAGGGATTCTTGTTTCTGTAGGTAAGTGGGCAATATTTTGCCAGCAGAGTAGTACATTAAGTGCTAAAGTGAATTTGTCATAAGTATCATTATGCATTATTTACTTTTACTGTCTGAACTTCAGAGTCACAGGCTTCTTCAACCTAGAGATATGCTTTACTGAACAACAAAAGAAAAACCTTTTCTTTTTCTTTAGTAGCAAAGGTATAATATACACTATATGAACAAATATACCAGGCCACCAAAATATTAGAGCTACAGAAGCTGCTTGGGCATGGAAGCCCATACAGCTGATGTTAATGCCAGAGGAGGTTTATTGAGTTTTTTCTTCTTTTCTTAACATTTGTGAAAGAATGGGTCATTCTAAAGAGCTCATTGAATTAGAGCATCGTACTGTAACAGGTTACCGTCATTGCTTATAGTGTATATAGTGTCACGTCCTTTATGCTATCTGAAATTTCAAATCTGCTTCCTTTGCTGGCTTTTAGAGCAGGGATAGCTCAGTAGGTAGAGTGGTCACCATGCTCGCAAGATCGGGGGTTCGAATCCACTGACTACCTGCCATGAGGTACCCCTGAGCAACCTACACTCTGCTTCCTGGGCGCTGGATTGGTGGCTGCCCACTGCAGTGAATGGGTTAAATGCAGAGAAGTAATTTCCCTACAAGGATTAATAAAGTACACATATCATTATTATTTAAGTTCAACTGAAACCAACATTGAAAACAGTTAATATAAAACACTTTAGAACGTGTCTGAAATTACTGACAAAGTCAAATTCAGCAGTTTAAACACAGTTTAAAATGGTTTTTGCACACCCACAGGTTTAAAATTGTTGGATGATGTTAGACTATAATGCAGATTTTATAGTCCAAAAACTTTGTATTTAACACAGTAATATCTAAAAGATATGATTAGGTAAGTTTGGCTACCAAACCTAGTAAAACTAATTCTTAATCCTTTTCAGAGGAATATTTTTTCTTGGCATCTAGAAAATTATGTCACAGTTCTCTGCACTGCCTATAAAGTTTTGTCTGGCTCTATTTTTTCCACTTATGGAAACAGTTGCCAATTTTCAGAGGTCTGGTCTAGGTGACTTATTTGGATGGTAGAAGACATTGGTAGGAGGGAGGGAAGTATAAGCTTTTGTGACTATGAAGGTTTTTGGCAAAACTCAGGATATTGAGGTTGATTTTACTGTCTTGACCCCTAATTCCAAGAATAACTATTCCCAACATATTAACAAAGGGAAGAGCTGCTTTTACAGCAGTGAGCTCACTTTTTCGTTCAGAAAGCTGTTTTACTGCTTCTGTCTTTTGCAATTAAGTTGGGCAAACCATCAGTTAAAGTCTTGCCATTCACTCATTTGATAGTCTGCTGGGAACCAGTATAACCAGACTGACTGAAAGACTTCCTGTCTTCTGTCCCCCTCTTACCAGGCGCAGAGTTGGTGGATATGGTTAGCAGCAGTCATAACAAGCATTTTTCAAAATGAGCTTAGTCTGATGACAAGCTCAGACAAATTGAATGCCTGACAGTGTTTTCCAGCCCAAGCCTCTGATGACGCTGCTCAACAAGGGCCTTCTCTCCAACGCTGTTGAGGGAGGAAACAGAAAAACATGTTCTTGTAAATGGAGCAGACATCATCTAGGAAGGGAATGTTTTTAGCGTCTTACACCCAGCTGGACATGCAGTTTCCTCAAGCTGCTGCAGGGATTTTTATTGAATTTGCCCCAAATCATTATGTTGTCACTTCAATTTCAGTCTCACATATGGCATTATACTTACAGTATATCTTAATGTGTGTGGTTAAAACATTTATTACCTAGCCAGAGCGTGTCCATCAACTCGCAATGTTTCACCAATAAACCAATTTCCATTTATTGTCTGCTGCTGAAGCACATCCACTCTGTCCATATCCATAGTGACTGCCGGCAGTCGGCCAACCCACCCATCTGGTCTCACTTTGACACCCAAGGCTACCATCTTGTAAGACTGAAAAAAGTAAGAGCTATAGAAAGGTGACAACAGTTTTCCTTCCTAGTTTACCTCCCTGCACCACACTGAGCCTGACAAGCTGCTGAAAAATAGGACCAGGTCACATTTCACCCTCAAAAGAATGTGCAACGGCTGTGAGTAACCCTGTGGTCTGGCTTGGCATGTTTGGTCTGGCTCCTCATAATATCATGTAGTGTGCCACTGAGGACCAAGGGCATGAACACCAAAGAGAAGTGTTGAGGGCGTTCCTACTTTGGTCCAAAATCGATGCCAGAACCTAATAGTAGCACTGTAATCAGTCTCCCCCCCTAATATTAGCACCATAGCTTTTTTCTCCAGGGTGGCGGTTGGTGTGTTTGGCTCAGTGTGTCCTCTTTGACCTTAGATTCAGTCCTGCGGCTGTGTAAAGCACCTCTTGGCATCATCGGCAAGCAGCAGATTAATAAAGCACAGTATTAGCCTTGTGTATGATGATTTTACCTGAATGTAACATAGAAGATAATGATACCAGTGATTTAAAAAACATTCTCCGTTTTGACATTAATCCTGCATAACAGAACAGATTACACAGCTGATCCATAACGCTACTCGGCATGTCAGTTATATTAACTTCTTGAGCTATTGTGGCCATATGTTTTTGTCATCGAACACTCCCAAGAACTGATTTCCCTTTTATCAGAACCAGAAGTGCCTTACAATGGTGGGCTAAAGCAGAGACTGCAAAAAAGGTTCAGTTACATAAGGAAATAAATTGTGTGTCCCAAAAGGACTGGATATTACCTTAAAGATAACTTGGTCAATTTACTTTAAATCATAGCTGATATTCAATATCACCCCCGCTGGCGGCTCTTACACTGCAGGGTGGCTTTCTAGTGATGCACCTGTGCTGAATTTGCAGGAAAACTCATATCCTTGTCTGAACGAGAAGAGCACGTCACTTTTGACTAGAAGCCGATCTCTGCTCAATCAAACCACCCAGTAGGCACTCTCACTCTAAATTAAAATTAAAATTGATATCCCCAGCAAGGCCAATATTTTTTGTTCTGCCACTAAATGTCGGCGATTTATCATTCAAACATCCTAGGGTTTTGTGTAGGTACTTTTGGACCTCAGGTACAGTGGGTTTGATGCTCAGCCAGAGACAATATCAGATCCATGCCAAGAGTCCAAGCTGTGAACGCTTGTCTGAGAGTTACCGTAAATCCTTCTGCTCGCACCACTAAGAAGCTCAGAAAGCCACAACCCTGCTATTTGCCACCCCTGTGGTCCTTACAGGTAGCCGCTGAGACTCCCTAAATAATGATCGCCATGTATAGGAGAGCAATGCAAGAACAGAGCTCAATGGATAAAGGCTTACCTGTTGCCCCTCATTTTCCTCAGCGGATAAGGACCGGGACTGTCAGTTTTTCTCTGTGTTGATTAATCTGGAGCTTTATTGGATATGATTCTGATGATTAATGGCATATTATCCTGCCCCTCTGATAAAAAACATTCAGCTTTAAGATATTTCCTGATTGAACCTGATATTCCTGGAATATTCCTGAAAACACTAAACTTTTGAATGTAAAAATGTAATCAGCTCACTGTATTTATTGTAGAATTACAATGTTTAGGATTTTGCTGGGACTGTATTCAACCTTTTACCATTAATACTATGTAAACTCAGGAAGCATTTGAATTTGAACATATATACATGCATGATTTCGCTTTGATAAATAAAAAGTAAATGTTTTTCTGAGTTGATTGATAGTGGCCGCATGGTTCATTAACGTGGACCCGTGTTCATTAATTTTAACGACCCTGCACATAAAAAGTGATAACTAGGGCAATGTCAATAAACATGATAATGTTCTTAATTTAGACGTTGGCAGATGGAAACTGTTTGATCAAAGCTGTCCAGAGAGGTCAAGCCCAACACTGCCTCCACCAGGAGTTCCCAGCAGGCTCCTGGAGTCACACATCAAGGTCTGTCGCTGGCCCTCGACCCCAAGGCCAAGTTTGAGTGAGCCAGAGGGAGACAACACACCATAGCTATGTGTAACTACACAGTGAGTCCTTTTGCTCGTTGCCATGCTGTAGCTGACCGCAGGATTGCAGTGTTTACTTAAGAGCCGGTGCATAAGAGAAAGGCGGACCACCAGCAGTAGCCACCCGCCGGGCTCTGGGCAGGACCTGGGGTTCATCTTTGTTGAAAATGGCTGTAGAACCTGTCACCTCCCACCGGACTGGCCTATATTTAGCAACAAACTGAAAAACCTCTTCATTCTTAAAAAGCTGTTTAGGTTTCCATTGAGAAGAGGCTTCAGAGGTGAGTGATGCTGCACTCCTGTGGTCTGAGGGATGCTTCTCTTTGGCATGGAGGACATATTTTGCTTACAGTCATAATCTAACTTCAAAGCACAGCCTAATACGACGTGGTCTAATAAAAACATGGAAAAACACATTTTGAGACAGTTATGGCATACAGCTCCACAGCTGAACAGAAAGAAGGCGATAAGAGCAGGATGTGGAAAATACCTCAAACACGTGAACACTTTTGCCAGTGCAATTATTTTCTTTACTTGGAAGTAAATTGAAAATTTTTTTTAATCATTTCACTCTCTCACCAATACGAAATGTGACTACCAAGTCTGTAAGCTGTGCGCTTCTAATGTGCTGACCAACATACTGTAGCGGCGTAATTGCATGTGAACCGCTCGGCTCATTCCAGACTCACGAGGTGATATCGGATGAAAACGTTAAAAAAAAAATTGCACCTGATCACTGAGGACAAAACAAATATTATATCTTCCCTTTTCAAACTTCCACTAGCAGTTATGATGAATGGTTGCTGTAGAAAACAACAATAACAATATATATAAATAAATGTTATGTGTGTATTTGTGCCTAACTATCATTTCTTCTTCTCCATTCTGTAACAAAATGTTTTAAAAGCTAAATTTCTTATACATTTGAATGAGAATTGAGAGTTTTAGGTTCATTTGCTGAGAAAAAAAATGAAAAGATTGCATGTTTTCTGTCCTAATGAAGATGTTTTATTAATGACGATTTGCTGACTCTTGACTTTTTCTGTTTGCACGCCGCTCTCACTTCTCAACGTCTCATTGAGCTCGAGAGGAAAGCAAATCCAAGACAGGACATGCGTATTACATGTTTTCATTTGCCCTCGTATATGCCTGAATGGTGAAACAATCCCTCTTTTCATGCCCATGGTTTCATTCAGTGGGTGGCAAGAGCACCTCTATGATTGGGGATGAGAGAGCTGGGTGATTTTTTCCAAGGTGAGCACCTCACGGGAGATGACTGTTCGCTGCCATTAGTTTAAGTGCAGGAGTGTCAGTTAACCCGACACTGGCACCAGGAATACTTAATACCAGATGGAGGGAGCTGTCCTTGAAGTCTTAACAAGCAGGCGCGCAGAAACAAGCCTTTATTCAGTATGAGGGGACGTAGAAAAAACTGATAACTTAGCAAGGTTACCACAAAGTGTACGTTAAATCCCACATAGGAAAGGGAGGGATAAAGGAGATTGAAGGGGGTGGGGAGGGGCAGAAGTCCAAAGTGGATAAAAACACAGTTTAGATGTTGCTGACTATAATTTTTTATTGCGTTCAAAATACACAGGAATATAAAACAAAGCAGTGGTTGTCACGCTAAAGGGTCCAGCTGGTTAAGAGGTGTCAAATTATTGTACCTCAGCTGGATACATCGGTGTTGGACGCCAGGGGGTGAGAAAAGAGCCAAACCCAGCAGACTTTGGCACATTTGTCCTTTACCGCTGGCACGGACAAGCCACGCTGTGAGGCTTCGGAGCATCGATAGGCTTGCGGTGTTTTACTACCCAAAACTATGAGCTGCTACATAATCTGAACCATCAAGACTACCTCCTGGAAGAACAGCAAACACGAAGACAAGTGCCTTTTTCACATGATTCACCTCGGGTCTACTGACCAAATAGTTCTGGTGTAGGATGAGCTGATTACCTCATTCAGGTAATGAGGCCTGAATGTTTTTACATTTCCAAAATTGAATAAGATAAGAACGTATCAGCAAGTACCAGATTTGTCTTGGCTGCAGCAGATACAGAGCTGAGATCTATTACTTAAAATAACTTGACACCAGAAACTCCCAAAACTGGCGAGGAAATTGCAAGAAGCCACGTCGGTCTATGGAAGCACCTCACATGAAGATCCCCAAAGAGGTCTCTGTTTGTCAGCTCTGATAAAATCCATTCCCTTTTCTTTATTCTCTTTTTTTTTTTTTTTGGTACTTAATTGAAAATTGAGCTTCAGTTCTGCCAATGATTGCAATAAAATGATGAATGCACTGCATTGTTGGCGAGCTCACAGATCTGGCACTTGGCAACTGTGAGTCCTGCTGAGTCTCTGTTGATTGTCTACTTCTCATTCATTAGGGCCACTTAATGGGCCCTCCTAGCTTGACTGTGGAGACCTGTGAGCTCAGAGCCCAGGTTTCTGCGAAAGAGAGGAAACAGTCGCAGGGCATTGGGGTGTCACTACCGACACATCACAGGAGCCTTTCGAGAAGTCTTTGGCTCTTCCCATGCTGGTCTGGTACCTGTGTTCGGCCATGTAGACAGAAAAACTAAGCAGAGGCAGGTCTGTGTAGAACTTTTGCCAAGTTAAGCACGGAAATATTTCTTTCCTGTTAACTTGAGGCTCTGGCAGTCACTTGTGTGAGGTTGCCCTTTCTTTTTATTCAAGGGCCACTAGCCACTGTCTTCAGCCATGTTAGGCATGTAAAACAAAAAAGCTTACCCAACATCACCACCAGTCCATTCAGGGTTAGGGTGGGATTGGTGGTCACTTACTATCCATCCATTTTTGTAGAAGTTACACCTGTTTGGAACATAATTATGAAAAACAAAAAACCTATTTCAACATCATTTTAAGACTTGATTTCAAAAGCAAAATCTTCTAGTTTCTTAAAATTCACCCCATTCTAACCTTGTACACACACACTCCTTTGTTTGTTCCTGAAGTTATTGTCTGAAGAAACATTAGTACTGCTAAAACAATAGTATCAAGGAAGTGCTGACTTTTAATCAAGGATAACAACGCTGACTGATACCAGTCACCTGGAGAGAATCTAACATAACCTTAGTGATGGACTCCAGAAGGGATTTTACTCATTTTACATTGTGGTCCAGATGCAGCTTTCTTTGACAACAAGTTCAAGCCATTCCAGAAAAGTGAAACTCCACTTGCTGTCAGTGTAAAGAAGATTAATTACACATTGAATCCCTGAGATAATTAAGAAAAGAGGCACAATTTCAAAAGCACGTCTCAGTTTTTCTACATTACAGAGAAATGCTGTTGTGGTTAATGGAGGGAATCTGACATAGATGTGTAAAATTACAGACAAGTTTTTTGTTAATTGACAGGAAATGTTATTTTTAATTTCTATTGTAAGTAAATACAGGAGCTTTTCTATCATTTAAATGTTACTTAGTTACTTAGTTCATTTTTAATGCCGTATAAATGGTCATGGAGGACAACTTTATCAGTGCAATGCTGTGATTGCAGCCATTCCCCAACTCTCTGTAAATGGTACTCATGGCCTTTGATCAGTGGTTGTTGATCAATGGTCATGAGAATTTGCATAATTATGATGAAGGAACTGACCTCCCAGCCCATTGTTCCTTCAGTGGTGCTAGTTTCAATCCTTATGCAAACGTACTGTTTATAAGGTTGGGGAAACCTGCAGTCAGCTGAGACTGAAGAAGTCACTTGGATGAGTGACGAAACGTTTCTCCCACTGGAAACGTCACGTCCAGATGAACAGAATCATCCTTCGGAAACCTTATCAGTAGGAAAAACTGTAAAACTATAAGTCAGAAGTCTACACGCCCTCCGGGATTGGAGTCTTCGGTGGGCCAATTCTGCCCCTCCGAGCCCTATGTTTGACACCTCTGAACTACTGAACTACAGGATTTGAGCAGATTGCTCAGTGATAAGAGGGATAGGGCGTTAAATGTGTTTTCTTTTCTTCTTTGATGCTTGTCTACTTGTATTTCATCTTATTTTTCAGTCAATCGGGCTTTTGCAGGACCTCTCCAACACTGGATACTTTTAAAACTCGTTTTAAGATCCATTTTTACTCCTTGGCTTTTAATTCTGTATGAGTCTGTCATTATTTTATTTTTATTATTTTCTTATCTTTTATTTTACTTTCCTTTTAAATTTTATCTGATTATTCTATTGTACAGTACTTTGGTCAACAGTTGTTGTTTTTTAAAGCGCTATATAAATAAAATTGATTTGATTTGATTTCAATAAAAATGGGGCATCAGGTGCACCAGAATTTTGTATCAATAAACTGAAAGAGAACAAGAAGGAAGACTTTGGTGTTTGGTTTGATTTCTTAGTACCTCTCTGAAACATTCATAAATTACTTTTGTAAAAAAATAACATTTTGAACCTTTGTAAGGCAAGGCAAGTTTATTTGTATAGCACAATTCAACAACAAGGTGATTCAAAGTGCTTTACAGAGACATTAGAAACAAGAACAAATAAAAAGCATGATTTAAAATTGATTAAAACAAGCAAATACTAACTAACTAATTAACAAACAAACAAACAAAAACAGTATATAAAATCAAAACAGATAAAATCAGAACAGTAGATAAAATCAGTAGTTAAATGTAAGTTTTGAAATTTAAGCTTAAAAGTGTGGATTTGGTGCTTTATTCAAATGCAGCTGAGAACAGGTGAGTCTTCAACCTGGATTTAAATAAACTGAGTGTTTCAGCTGATCTGAGGCTTTCTGGGAGTTTGTTCCAGATATAAGGAGCATAAAAGCTGAATGCAGCTTCTCCGTGTCTGGTTCTGACTCTGGGAACTGATAAAAGACCGGATCCAGATGACCTGAGGGATCTGGAAGGTTCATACTGGGTCAGGAGGTCACTGATGTATTTTGGTCCTAAACCATTCAGAGCTTTATAGGCCAGCATCAGAACTTTAAAGTCTATCCTCTGACGGACAGGCAGCCAGTGTAAAGACCTCAGAGCTGGACTGATGTGGTCCACTTTTTTGGTCTTAGTGAGGACTCGAGCAGCAGAGTTCTGAATGAGCTGTAGTTGTCTGACTGATTTTTTAGGTAGACCTGTAAAGATGCTGTTACAGTAATCAAGCCTACTAAAGATGAATGCATGGACTAGTTTTTCCAGGTCCTGTTGAGACATCAGATCTTTTATCCTTGAATATTCTTGAGGTGATAGTAAGCTGATTTGTTATTGTCTTAATGTGTTTTTCTAAGTTTAGGTCTGCATCCATCACTACACCCAAATTTCTCGCCTGGTTTGTGGTTTTTAGATGTATAGATTGAAGTTCTCTGGTGACCTGTAATCGTTTTTCTTTGGCGCCAAAGACTATTACCTCAGTTTTGTTTTTGTTTAGCTGGAGAAAATTGTGGCACAACCAGTCATTAATTTCCTCAATGCATTTACCAAGAGCCTGTACAGGGCCTCGGTCTCCTGGTGACATTGTGATATATATTTGTGTGTCATCTGCATAGCTGTGATAGTTTATTTTGTTGTTGTTTATAATCTGTGCCAGTGGGAGCATGTAGATGTTAAACAGAAGGGGTCCCAAGATGGAACCTTGGGGAACTCCACATGTGATACTTGTCTGCTCAGATGTGAAGTTACCTATTGATACAAAGTATTTCCTGTTTTCTAAGTATGTTTTGAACCAGTTTAGTACAGTTCCTGAAAGACCTGTCCAGTTCTCCAGTCGTTTGAGTAATATGTTGTGGTCAACTGTGATCAAATGCTGCACTGAGATCCAGTAAAACTAAGACTGACATTTTTCCACTGTCTGTATTCAGACATATGTCATTGAACACTTTAGTCAGAGCGGTTTCAGTGCTGTGATTCTGTCTAAAACCTGACTGGAAGGCATCGTAGCAATTATTCTGTTTTAAGAAGTAATCTGAGCTGTTGAGAAACTGCTTTTTCAATGATCTTACTTAAAAACGGGAGATTTGAGATCGGCCTGTAGTTGTTCATTTGTGTCTTGTCAAGATTGTCCTTTTTCAGTATAGGTTTGATTACAGCAGTTTTTAGTGATTCTGGAAACACACCTGATAATAAAGAAAAGTTGACGATCTGTAACAGGTCTGACTCTAAAGTCTTTGAGACCTTTTTGAAAAAACTTGTTGGCAGGACATCTAAACAGCAGGAGGAGGAGTTCAGTTGACCTAAGATGTCCTCCAGGTCTTTGCTGTTAATAGGGTTGAAACTGTTTCATGGTGTTTAAACAGTTTTTTGGTGGACACAGTACATATCCTGGATCTGCTGTTGATGTACCAATTGCTTGTCTAATTTTTTGGATTTTTTCTGTGAAGAATTTGGCAAAGTCATTGCAGGCCATGGTTGAATGAAGTTCAGCTGCCACTGACACAGGAGGGTTTGTTAGCCTGTCAACTGTAGAAAATAAGACCCGAGCATTATGGCTGTTTTTAGTGATGATGTCAGAGAAGTAGGACCTCCTTGCACTCCTCAGTTGTAAATTATAATTGTGAAGTTTCTCTTTATAGAATGTCATAATGAACCTGGAGGTTTGTTTTTCTCCATCTGCGCTCAGCTTTCCTACACTCTCTTTTTTCATTTTTCACCAGTGTGGAGTTTCTCCATGGAGACTTTTTCCTTCCAGAGATAACCTTCACCTTAATGGGAGCAATAGTGTCCATTACATTTAACATGTTAGCATTGAAGCTATTGACGAGCTCATTGACTGACCCTCTGGACAGGTCAGGTGTTAATGGGAAGACCTGGTTAAAGATTGCACTACTGTGTTCAGTTATACACCGTTTTGTGATCACTGTTGTTGATATATTTGTGTGGGCTGAGATTTTACTTTCAAAGAAAACACAGTAATGATCAGACAGGCCCACATCAGACACAGTAACCTTTGAAATGCTCAGGCCTTTGGAGATCAGTAGGTCAGAGAGTGTGTCCTCTATTATGTGTGGCCTCTGTTACATGCTGAGTCAGCCCAAAGTTGCCCAGAGTGTTACTCAGGTCTTTAGTCCCTTTGTCCTGAGGGTTGTCCACATGAATGTTAAAATCCCCAGCAATAATTACACAGTCAAAATCAACACAGATCACAGACAGCAGTTCACTGAGGTCATTAAAAAAGTCTGTGCAGTATTTGGGAGGCCTGTAAACATTAAGAAACACAACTTTGGATGGGGCCTTCAGCTGTAAAGCCACATATTCAAAAGACTGAAGGTTTCCAGGAGATAGCTGCTTACATTGAAATGATTCATTAAATAAGACAGTATGTGCTTATTGACAATGAGCAAAACTGTGAAGTGAATTAAAGCTCTAAAGCAGTACAGTGTCACAAGCAACTGCTCCGACTGATAAGAGCTGAACCTTTATTTAGGCAAGTGGATGGCTTGTACTACATTTTCCACCAGATGAGCTACATGAGTGCCTCGGTGGGGACTTAATAGAAAATCTTCAATGACTACTTGAAATTTCACACACAGTTATGTTTGCCTTAAGTTCAGCGAGGACATGAGCAAGTTTGTCTCTGCTCTCAATAGCCAAATAAAACGGGAAAAAGCCTAAATCATAATAGGAATGCAAATACACGGAGGAGTACGCCTGATACAAACAGGCAGGCCGCCAAATGGGCATCAGCAAGGGCCAGAAGGGCAGTCTCATTTTTCCTTCTGACAGAAATGTCTACAACTAAGTGTGTGTCCGTTAAGTAGAGTTTAGATTGTCAACAGATGAAAATATACTGTGTGAGCATTACTAGATGGCTGTTCCTAGGCCAGGACACACAAAACCCTGGTGAAATACACTGCTGCCCGCATCCTACCCTCCTTTTTGCACAGGAAACTGCCCAGGATTTGATCTTAATTAGTTTGGCAGCAAGTAATAACATCCTTGGAGGATTAGAGATTGTTGTGATAGATTAGTGCAGCAAAACTGACCGTTTTTAGCTTTTCGTGATACTGCAAAATGTTTCACATTATGTAAAAATTTGTGAATCTTGTTAGACGGGGGGGG
>NW_024582633.1:764319-819546 GCF_018398535.1 Haplochromis burtoni
GGGGGGGAATGAATGCACGCCTGTTGCGTAAATTTAGACCATGCAGCAGTTCTACGCCCGGGAAGTGACAGGTCTGTTGTCATACAGTATGCTGAAGCTTTGTAACACCGATTAATTTCACAAGTATGTGTTTTGTTGTGTCAGTGGAATTGGATCAGACATTGACTGGGTGGTAAAGGTTGACTTTTCCTAAGGTACTTCTGTGGTTGGCTCATTTTGGATTTAGAGATGCTTAAAATCCAAGATAAACTCAAGCGAGGAGCCTGCGTTCAACATTTTTCTAAATGATCAGAAATCCTCTTTTAGAACATGGATGTTGGCATTTAAGTTCATTTGAGAGGTGCCGTCTTTTCCAAACACAACACAACATTTAATATTTCAATTGCCAATTCAACTCTCTCTCTCGGGGTAGCCGCCCGCTGGCTCTTGCTTTCACCTAAATTGTTTTTTTGTCTTCCTTCAGCCAGTTGTTACATTTGTTCTGTCAGTTTATTTAACAATCATCTGTCAAGAAATGCCATCAAATAAACTGACTGCTCGACATTAGGTGGAGCAGGGCCATTTCAAATGAATTCATTCTGAAAATGTGAACGTTGACGATTAAAGAGTAGTCTTTGATCATTTTTCAGAGGCCATGACTGTTATGCTTAAAGAGGCACTCTCTGTGATTCTTGGCCCAAGTCTTATTTTCTGTATAAATTACATACAAAGAAAGCTTAAGAGGTGTTTCTCAAGGGCTCAACATTTTTTACGCTTACACTCCATTGGCAAATCCGCTATGGAAAAGCTGAACTATACTTCAAGTGCTGTATTTTAGTGTGGTTTGGAGCTGAGGTGGGGATCAATTGCTTGGTTTCTGCAGCAGCATCCCAGAAAAGCCCCAGAGGGGCAGGTCTGAAGGACAGGTGGGGAGCCACACAGTGCCACCTCAAACCACTGTCCCCACACTGAGGGGAGGAGGAGGAGGAGAGTGTTCAGAGACCAAGACAAAGAGGAGGCAGTCGAACACTGCCGTGTCTGTGAGGGAGTGTGTAGATCCGCACCTAGTGATTTTCTGTTAAGGGGTCATTAAAAATAATTGACAGATTGTTTGGGCAACATTTGTCTTCTCCCAGACTCTTGAATTACCACCAACATCACGTGTTTGTTCAGCAATTCAGTGCAGCGAAATGAAATGTCACTTTAGCACAATTACCATCCCACCGAATAAACGTCCATCCCAACTTCCGGTGTCTCATTTCTGCAAGTGGTAAATGCTTTTCTACTTTACTTGAGCACTCACAGTGCTTTATACAACATGCCTCATTCACCCATTCATAAAACCACTTTTTATATGCCTTTTCTACCTAACATTCACACACATTCATCGTTTGATGGATGCATCAGAGAGCAACTTAAAATTTAGTATCTTACCGAAGGATACTCTGGCATACATAAAGGAGCAGCAAGGTATCAAACCACCAATCTTCCAATTAGTAGATGACCCCATTTGTCCAGCACTCTATAAAAAAAACTAAAGATGTGCAACTTGTAATGCAATATAGCAAGCATGTTTTCATCTTTTAAGCTGTCCTTCTGTCTACAAAAGTATTCATGCTTATAGATTAAAATCTAATGATCATGCAGATCCTTGGTAAACATCCATGGAAAAAAGTCTTAAAACATATTCTTGGCTTTTTTTCAGTGCTCTTTTTCTTTCTTTAAATATATTTTTTTATTATTCTTGTGAAAGTTGCCAAGTAATTATACCTGCTTGCCTTATCCCTGCAAAGCAGCATTTGTGCATTTATAACGTTAATAAAGTTTGCTTGCTTTCTGGCTTCATAATAAACAGCATTAAGCCTTGGATAACCGATTTCTTTTCAAAAACTATGCGGCATTATGCTGCCCTCTTCTGTTACAGAGGCAGATTTCATCTAAATCGCGGAACATACGCCCATTGCCATGTGTAGCATGAAAATCTGTAGGGGCTCTATATTATTACAGATAATCAAGTTATTTACTACTAATGATTAGACTAAATTCATGTGGCAAACGGGATGGATAGAAACTGCAGCTGTATGAAAGCTTTTAACAGCTATTGCCATTGTAACATTGTTTCCTTGTTGCAGCGAATCAGATTAGTGTTTTAAACTCGCATCTGGCCGCTTCATAAAATCCCAGTATCAATAAAGTCCTGAAAATGAAACTAATATGCGAATTTCGTCGACAGGATTTAATGTAAAGCTGTTCTCCAAAACCCACAAAGCTTCGGTTTCTTTGTCGCGGCAGCCTGCCAAGGTTCCATTCATAGCAAGCCAATCAGAGAAGAGTTTACTGAGGACTTCCATCCAATAGCGGCGCTGTTTGATGTTTGGCCCTGTTGCGACCGCGGACAGACAGAAGCAAGTGGACCGGTTTGAAGCTAAGCTAATTCAGTCAAATTACATTAAGTTAATTTAGCTTTTTTCACTGATTTCATTTACAGCAAACGCGCTTATCTGTCTTCGAAAAATCAAAGCTATCTGTAAATAGTTGAACCGATAGGCTAACGAGAAGAATTGGGCGTTTATCTTAATAAACCGCTTCTGTCCTGCTAGCTTAATTGGCAGCGGGTAGGCGCCACTTCTGTTTGACAACAGCGCTATTCCGTCACGTTCCCGGTGTTGTTTGTAGCGGCTCGGCGAACTAGCTTCCGTTAGTCACGAAGGAAATCGCTCAGAGATTTTTTAACAATAAAAATAAAGTTAGAATGGCAGAATTCCTCGAAGATCCGTCAGTTCTCACGAAAGACAAGCTGAAGAACGAGCTTACGGCAAACAATGTGCCCCTTCCGAGCGGAGAGCATAAAAAAGAAGTGTATGTGCAGCTGTATCTGAAGAACCTGACCGTACTGAACAACAAGAAGACCCCACCTGCAGACACCTTCTCCAGCGATGAAGAGTTACCTGCCCCGGTGGTGTCAAACAAAAGTCGCTCCGGAAGGGTAAGTTTCTAATTGCTAAAAATTAGGTTTTATTTTTACTTTTTCCCACCTGTGGTTTGATCGTTGTCTCCACGCGTCTGATTGGACTGGTTTGTGTTTCGAAAATTGCAACACTAATGTTTCTTCTTTTTTTTTTTTTCACCTTTTTTACAGAAAGCTACCAGAAAGACAGACAAGCCTCGCGCGGAGGAAGTGGAGGTGACAGATCTGACTGATGAAGACTTAAAACAGCAGCTGGCAAAGCATGGTGTGGACGTAGGACCCATTGTTGGTGAGTTCCCTGGATTCATTCATTCATGTCCTACACATGCAAAATAAAACAAATGTAATTTATCAAGATGGCAAGAGCACAGATAAAAACAGAAAAATTAAAAATATTTTTAAAAAGGAAAATTTTAAAAAAGGAAAAAAAGCAATCGCAATACATCCTTTAAAAACTGAATCAAACAATGATACTAATAGCGTGATATTTTTATACTAATCACAGTCGAAACAGGAAAATCTGGCTTCTTTTTTTTTTTTTTAGTGTAAGATTTGATCTAATTCCAACCCAACCCAAGACTATACAAATGTACAACACCGTAGTCAAAACAAGTCTAGTCCAACAATAAATGTCAAGACCTATGCTGTCATAAGAGAATATGTTTGTTTTAAAGGTAAATTATATTTTTTAACCCATTTTTTGTAACAGCAAAACAGTTAGTCAAGTTATAAAAATAAAAATGGCAGTGCATTTGTTACACTGTGCCGTGGATTGTTGCTAAATCCACGACTACAAGGAGCCTAATATATTAGTTATGTGAGATGAACATAATTACTTGCAATGATTAAATACAAAGGTGATGAGAGGTCAGGGAAAAGAAACAGATTAGAGTTGGGCTAAATTAGTGAACTAAACAAATCTAAAACTGAAAACAGTCAGTTTTAGTAAGTTTGTTACTACTGTTAGTTACTGCTGGTAACTCCCACTCCACTTATAATAAATGAGAAAAATGCAAAAAGCAACTGAGGAAAAAAAGCTTGAGGAGAGGGAGACGTGCAGATGAGCCTCCACAGCCAGTCAGTACGGTGAATCAGCGAGCATTTTAACCAGATGATGGAAAAAAAACAATATGCAGGCAGATCAACCAATGCATCAAGGCACACCTAACACAAAACGTTTTATGATAAGAATCAAATCCATTGTCCAAAAAAATTATAAAAATCTGTACTATGCAGAACATTGCATGATCATACAATGAAAATGAAATGATACAAAGATGCCGGTAAATCTGAAAAGAAAACTAAGGCAAATACTATGCAAACGTCTAATGAAAGGCATGAATTATTTTCCCTTTAATCCCTCTCTGTGTCCTTTTAGCCTCTACCCGTAAGGTGTATGAGAAGAAGCTGCAGAAGCTTTTGGACCAGCCTCCAGCTGAACCCGAAGCTCCTACTGTCACAACTCTCCCCAAGGCAGACAGTAATCAGAACGGCAACACAAACTCTGACCAGTACAGCGACAAAGAAGACGGTGAGCCCTTGGGGGGGTGTTGGTTGGTTGGGGGTTTCATCGAGGAAAAAGTTTCCAAATTGGTTGCAATAGGCCCATGAGTATTACACATTATACATATTTGTAATACCCCATGGGTATTACAAATACACATCATGATATTGATGTTCCCTCATTTCAATCTTCACACAGAGGAGGTCCCTGCCCCTGAACCAGAGCCAGTTCCTGTGGTAGAGAAGCCTGTGAGGAGCAGAGGAAAAGCTCCTGTCACTGTCAGAACCAGCAGCAAACGGCAGACAAAGGTGAGGCTCACTCTACCAGCTCTGCATCAGTAATAATAATTGGCAGTCTCAGAGTGCAAAGTGTCTTAAGCGGATTTAGTTATTTAATATTATAGATTACTAAAAAGCCAACAAATAGACTAATATTTTTCTAACCCATTTTATTCACAACAATTCCCACAGAGTAAAACAGACCAAGCATAAAGATAAGTTCATGTGTCACTTGACCCACTCTGGATTCAGTTGATGTTGTTTTTCTGCATCACCAACTGAATGCATGCACATTCTCGTCAATCTGCAGCACGCGGAGTTTGCACAGCTTCAGTTTAACTGCAGGGTGTGATGTGGTGGTATTCCCAATGTTCAGCTCAAAAGGGTGAATGTGTAACACATTTCCTCAGCAAAAGGAAATATTCAGTAAAAATGTGACACTATAAAATATTTGGGCATATTGGGGCCTGATAAATGTAAAAAGAAAGAATTACCAGATTTTTTTTTTTAACCTTATTTTTGTTTTTAAGAAAAATAAGAGCCACATGAGGGTATTTGTTTCAATTGTTTAGTAGAACAGTAGCAGTATAATGTCCTCGTAAGTGGATATCAGGCCCTTGTAGAGCAAAATTGAGTATTTTGGTCTAAATAATCCAAAATGTGATGTCCACATATGTGGACACCAGGTCCTAGGAGGTTAAAGTCAATTTTAAACTAAAACTTCACCAGCTTCAGGCCAGGAGTTGTGGTTAGTTTTATTTAGTATCAGCATCTAGTTAGGTAAAAAGAGTGCCACTAGAATAACACTGAAATCATAACACTAAAGATGTTGACTTCAAGCTCTGCATACCTCACTAACCTGCTCATCTCCCTTCATCGCTCCCCACTATAATTACAGCATAGTTTCAGTTTGCGTGAACATGTTTTATGTTACACTGACAGGTGGTGGAGGAGATTCCTGAAGAGACCCCTAAAAAGGCCACTGAGAGTGTGGTTGAAGATATCCTTGCCAATGAAATAAGCACACCAACCGGCATCAGGTAACACCTGATAATCATGTTTTATGTTATTTGTCTTTATTTGTTTTGAGACAGTTGTATGGAACATGCGAACCGGATATTTGGAAATATTAAAGAACACGACTACTGTGATGTGTTAGAGTCGGAGGGTTTTTGACAGTGCTACAGTGCAGACTCCAGCAAGTGTAATTGTTCTTGGTAGCCAAAAAAAAAAACTAAACATGGGTTGTTATAATTTGGAATACACAGAAGGCTGTGACTATGTCTGTTTACTACGTAATGCTAACACAAAGCCAGTAATCTGCAAGGTGTGTAAGTAAAACTGATCAACATTTGTTAGCTCAAACTAAAAATCTGCTTGGCTTTGACACTTTACCCAAACTACATAAAAAAGCTAAACACAGCATACAATGACTAGAGATGGCACGATACCACTTTTTTATGTCCGATACAGATATCATAAATTTGGATATCGGCCGATACCGATATGAATCCGATAGTGTGTTTTTAATCAATAAAACTATTTTTTTAATATCTTGCTGCATTTTGTATAAGTTCAAACTCAAGTTTAAAAAAAACCCCACTAAAGCTATTGTTATACCTGTATGCAAAAAATACACTGCACCCAAAATATTTCATAGTTCAGCAATAATGATCAATCTAATAAACTTAAACCTACTCCATCTCATGATGCTTAATCGACATAATCAACTTTAATTTGATGCAGTGTGGAAAAAAAAAAATCCACAGAAATCAATTATTTTTCTACAATATTTAAATAGATTCAACATCTTTCTTCAACAGAACTGCAGACTGCACAACTGGTACCTTCCCAAAGGGAAAAAGTACTATAGCTTACTAGGGTATATTAGACTTAATAGGTACTATATACACTAATGGACTTCTATACATTTTACATCAGATTAAACCTTTGGGTGTAAGATTGAGATAATTATTTATTAAAAGTGTTACGTTCTTAGTCTAGGCAAGAATTGAACGCAACAAGAAGTTGGCCCACTCACACACCACCCAAACAAGAATGACCGCTTCAGCCTTCGTCTGTCTTCGCTGGCGTGTTCTTTATGTTACGTTCTAGGTCTAGGCCTGTCTTGAACGCAACAAAACATTGGCCCACTCACACTCCACCCAAGCAAGAACACAAACAACAATCTCTTTTAAAATGCTAAGCAGCCATTTATTTGCTTCAGCAGTGAGCAGTGCCAAAAATAACAAACAAAACTCCTTAATGGTCCCTATGCTTTCCTACCCAAACTGAAAACCAAACAAAAGACAATTCCCTTACCTAACTCGCTACATGAAAAACAGGAGAAAACTTAATCAACAAAAATGGCTTCTCACGGCTACTAGGCTGCTGCAGTGAACAATATATACAAGGTGGAAAAAAATACTCAATTGCTACTTTACAAATCTATTTACAGCTATTTACAAAACTACAATACCAACATCACAATGATCACGACCCATGACAAACTGAAACACAGGGCTTAAATACATAGAGGGAGCAATCAGGGAATGGACAACAGGAGGGAAACACAGCTGGGGCAAATCAGAACTGACGAGACAAGGAAGCGTAAACTGAACACACTGAGATAAGACAGACCTTCAAAGTAAAACAGGAAACGCATAACAGTCACGCCCAACACAAAACACTGACAACATTGGATCGTAACAGCTAGACATTTTAAATGAGAATAAGAAAGAAAAGTATGTCTTTGTGCCCCCTTTTCCCTGTTAATGCCCTATCGGCCCCCCTGGCTAAACTTTGCTAGATCCGCCCCTGCACAGTTACCAGCCGTCAGCTGCGCAGAAAAGGATCCTGGTGTAGAAAGTAATATTAAATAAATTCTAACAACAGATTATCAAGCTTATACGTGCTGCTGTTGTTCAGCCGCTGGTTTCCTCTTTCTGGCGCGAAGTGGGTGATAAACAAACAAGAGAGACAGTCGCGACAGAAAAGCCGATCAGCTGATCATTAATCAGTTTCATGATTGAAGTAGCAGCAGGAGAGGGAGGGAGAGAGGCAGTCGCTCCATATATCTGTTGTTAAGCTTAACGCTGGAATGCTTTCCAAACATTCAGAGATGAACCTACACACTTGCTTTACTTCTCTCTGGGATCACTTTCTCAGAGATGAAATGCCGGTTTGGTAGCGAGGCTCCAAATGCTCAACCTGACCGCAGACAGGTCCCGCACCCACAGCCGCTCTATCACGTGACGCATACTGCTCCGACGTGCTACGGTTATGAGCCGAGTTATGCCATGTTGCAAGTGCTTTTTGATATTTACTGATATTTCTCTCCGATATCGATCCAGTAATTTAGGTCAGTATCGGACCGATACGTAATATCGGATCCGTCCATCTCTAACAAAGACATTAAAAATGGCTGGGAAATGCTGTAATTCACTTGCAGTTCTTTCCATCTACTTGGAGCACTTTTAATAAAATACCAAAACTTATACAAGTTTTTTTTCTGAACACACAAAAAATCAACTGAAGAAAATACTGAATTTTTGTTTTGTGTGCTGACAATATTGGTCACAAAGTTCCCATTGAAGAAAACTTCAATCAGTTCCTCTCAAAACCCAGCCAGTGTCTATTTGAGCAACCACTTGGTGACAGTGGGGGGGGAAACCAGGAAGAAATCTGTTAAGAGACTCAGCAATCTGACTCAGCCAGTTAGGGTCTAAAGAAGAAGGAAGCAGTAGTAGGATTGTTGTTGTTTTTTGTTTTTGTTTTTTTAAACCAGTAACACAGGGTGCACCAGCTTATCTCCAATTTTTAAATTTACTGCAGTCCAGCCCTCCTCACTGCAATAGATCAAGGAAGCTGGCTAAGGATGTATTTGAACAGACCTCTTTCACTTTAAGTGTTTTGTGATTGAGCACAACAGAGTAAACTTAAAGCTGCCGTACACCATTCAGGACCCCTTGCTGTTTTCACTACATTATCAGCATCTCAGATTAAAAGGGCTAAAGAGTGCTGTTGGAGGCATTTAGCATCCTTGTGAAAAGCAGACAAGTACTCCCTGACTTTTTTTTTTTTTTTTTAAGAGGCCTTTTTAGCCAAATTACATGTTTGCTTTGGCGGAGAATCTGAAAAGTTGCCTCCAGCTGAACACTTGGATTTCAGTCTGAAGCTAGCATGTTACAAATCTCAGGATGTTTTCACACATACTCCTCCTGTATCATTTACTCTAGTCTGAATCAACGAAGTTTGGTTTCTTGACACAGGAAAAAAAAACAAGCAAACCAAAATATGTCACTACAAACCACATGAGAAGGCTTTTTGGCCAGATACAGGAAACGCAGGAACAAGTTGCTGTGTTCTTGACTGGTGGAGAACTTGAAACTCCATTTATATTTATCTGGAAAAATATTTTACATGTGTGTGCTCTGCCGCATTCCCAGAATACAAAAAGCATGCCTGGCTACAGGAAGACTTTTAGCTCACACTTGAAGTATTCACCTCAGATCATTCTCTAGAGCAGCCTTTTATTGAACTACTAAATAAACAAATTGGTATTCTCCTTCTGGCCAGATACGTGGCAGCGCTTCAGCTACAGTTTTGTTTGTATTTAGCAAAAATAAAATGCAGACATAACTGTACACATTAGTTTTTGATTGCTAGTGAAAAAATGTTTTCTTTACAAATACTCTCTCACTGAACTAACACAGCCAATCCCTCAACATGTTTGTACTCTCTGCGCATATGGCCTTCATATTGAATATTTGTTTTTTGCTTTTTAAAGAACTTATTTTAACATTGCACTCAATAAAAAAAACAAATCCTCCCTAACAAAAAATAACTTCAAGGGCCAAATTGCATTATGCAAGTAGGGGTGACGTGGGCCGCGAGTTTGAGATGCCCCTGCTCTAGAGTTTTTGGGTTTTTTTTTTTTTTTTGTTTGTTTGTTTGTTTGGAACTAGATTAATTCACATTACAGCACAAAAAGATAATGTTGCTTTATTTTGTGCAAAGAAAAGAAGTTCTTTAAATGGCAAGGTTAAATATTTAAAATCTTTAGATTTGGGTCTAGATCCTTTTGATCTGCTCAGAAAAGATCGTAATATGTGAGCGCGAGCTGTGGGGAAAACTGTTGAGTGCACAGATGTATTTATTTAATTTCAGTCTAATCAAATTTTTCCTGTTTTTGTTTTGGGTTTTTTGGGGGGGGGTTTTATCAGTGCGACCTGCAGGCGTCCAATCAGAGGGGCAGCTGGTCGGCCTTTAAAACCAAGTGAGTACTGGCTGGATGAGTCCCGCGTGAAGACCGATGTCCACACCGAATACAACTTGTATTCTGAGTCTCTGTCCCGGCCGAGCTTCACGGTCTCCCCAAACGCAGCACCGGTTCGACGAAGCTTCCTGCCCCTGCTGCTCAAGCTCCTGCTCCTTGTGGTGGTGTGCGCTTCTCTGTTCTTTGTCTACCAGAACCTGGACGCCGATCAGATCAATACCCTCAAAGGCCTCTCTGACAGCGTCGTCGTCCCGGTCCAAAGCGCCGTGGACAAAGTCGCCACCTACCTGGGCATCAGCGGCAGCGGTGTCACAGAGGGCATCCCCAAGTAAAGACCATCAGCAGCCCCTCGCCATATCCACAGCACCTCCCTGCCGCCCACCACAGCACACCACAACTCAAGCAGTAAACCTTGCTCACCTCTTTTCCTCCATGTGTGGACAGATTTAATTGGAACGATTAAAAATTGTCCTCTCTGGACTCGGACTTTCCTCCTGCCACAAGAGGGAGGTATATTCAAACAGTAGCTTCTGGATAACACTGTTTGTGGCAGTCAGAAGAGACTAATTTTAATGTTGATTTTAATCTGTGAATTGTTTGTGTCTTTGTGTGTATTATAACCCTCATATGTAGAAATGAGTGCAGAACGGAGAGGCCATTTTTATCCGTGCATGGTTGTAGTTTTTAAAGGTCATACTGTAGTTTTTTTCCGACGCCGTGTGCCAGGTGTTTTCTGACGGTGAAGTGCCTGGACACTATTAGCACTTAGTGCCCTCCCGTACATCTACATATATATAATTTTCTTTTTTCTTTTTATCCCCAAGCACAGAGCAGCGCTTATACTAACACCAGAATGTCTACACCCGTGTTTCTTTATCAAATAGGGACGCACTCATGTATCGAATGGTGTTGGTTGTTACTGGCCTTGTTAACTGATCAGCTTATTGGCAAATATGATGACATTTCATTGGCATTGGGGGAGGGGGTTATTTGTTGTGTGTCATCTGTTTTGTGCTAAATGTTCACAGATGGTTTGATAAAATGATATTTAGTTAATATGATGATGATTTATGTGTTTCCCTGCCACAAAAGAGGAATATAAAAACAAGATAAATAAAAGCCAGCATTAGCTTTAGGCCGTACTGTCAATGTAAGCATCACTGTCAGGCCAAATTTTCACAATCAGTGCGTCATTGGTATCAATTTCAACATTTTCTCTCCAGCTATAGTGTTAAGTAGAATGTTTGATTTATTTCTATGGTGCTCAGGTTGATTCAGCTCAAACGTTTTTCATGTGGTCTGTGTTGGGAGGAGGCGTGGTGTAATCAGGTCACATCACTGCATGAGGAAAATCGGCCCATGTTCAAGCATGAATTAGAAGCTCTTTTTTTTTTTTTTTTTTTAAATAAATCTTTTTTTTAATAGCTGATCACTGCTAAGATCTCTCATAACGGGATTTGTGATCATGGCTTAAATTTTAATTCTCAGCTTTGTGTATTGTAGCGATTTTTACACTTGGCAGGTTGAGGCTATAAAGTTTACTCTGCTTTCTGCCTCTTGCATCGACATTTTCGTTTAAGACTTGCAAACAGAAAATTATGAGGAAAATAAAGAATTCAGCGATCACAGGTTACTGGTTTCGTCCATCCCTGCCAGTCCAGTTCATGTGAGTTTCTACGCGTTGAGTTGTAGTGCTCTGTTGTGCTTTTTCTTTTGTCCTGTTTTTATAAGATTTCTGATCCTTCGGTCCTTTATGCAGGGCTGGCTGTTTAGCGTGCACCCACATAGCCCACCTCACAGGCTGCAGGTGTTTCTAAGAGGAGGAAAGTAAATCCTTTTATTTTTTAATTTTTAATTTCTCCTCTCCTCTTCTTCTTTTTTTTTTTTTTTTTTTTTTTTCCCCAAACAGTTAGCCTCATTTTATTTTTGTCACAAGTTCCGCCTGGGCAAAATTGTAAAGACGCTCCAGGTTTCTCCGAATGGGGTCGTTTATCCGCTTGGAGTAACAAGCAAGGATGCATTTACTCGAGGGGATGTTGGAAGATTTCTCGGTGGCGGGGATTGTTTCTATTTTGATATTTTTCTAAAGTGGCGTGTTCAACTTTTTATAGCATATTGTAAAGCAATACATGCAAGTAATACTGTATCTTAATCTGAACCTTGCTGAGTTAACTCAAGTGATTTGATCATCAGGCAGCTCTCCCACAACGGACAGAAACGACAGGGGTTATGTGGGTAAGGATTCTGAATCTGTTTATTTATGATAATGTAGGCAGTGTATCATAAAATAAACTTGGTTGTTGCTAGATTATTTTTTTTCTTCTGTCTGTGAGTCCTTTGAGACCAATAAGTGTTTTATGCATGTTTTGTTTTTCTTTTTTGAACGCCATAGCTTTTCATTTATTGAACATTTGTTGTGATATTAAATAAGAAATCAGATATTGTAGCTTCTGTTGTCATCACTGTAAACTCATGGAGACAATTACAATCTCTGAAGTAAAAATGGTGTTCATTGCTCTCAGAAGCTAGCTTTAATTTGTTTGACAGCGGGCCTCTTACAGACCAGGCTCCAGGATGGCCCCAGTAACCCTACCCAGGGTAAGGTAACCTGCACCATTGGTCTATAAGTCAAGGTCTTAGTCAGGCCCCTCACCCAGGACCAATTTGCCTTAAGAGACACTACAAGCAGCAAATTGTCCAGGACAAGATCACTCAGTCACACAGACACCTCCATGACAATAGAGTAGTAGGTCATGGAGTTGAGTTCAGGGGCCTCACTAAGATGCCTACAGAAAGCCTCATAGGTAAGGTGTTTCATGCACGTGGTACTGGGTGAAGACCCAAGACAAGCTGGAGAGATTATGCATCTCAGCTGGTTTAGGTACCTCCCAATATTCCCCCAGAAGATATGTAGGAAGTGGCTGGAGAGAGGGAGGTCCAGGGAACCTCTGCTTGGACTGCTGCCTCCAGGACAGCACGTGCACTGGTGGCTTTTTAAAGGCGATGAAAGAATGCGTTTGCACTTTGCTGCATTTCATGCCTTCCCTCATGAACTGCACACAGTGTTTTATGAATCTTTTCTGCATGAGACTGTATCCCCCTGCTGGTTTACTGGTGTGTGTGCTTGTGTTTGACAAAGTGTCCTCATGACACTCAGATCCAGCAGCGTGTAAAAAAGGACTCAGCGTCCAAATGCTCGGTCAGTCCACACCTGCAGCTGAATCACACATCTATTTCTTGGAACAGTTTAAAGAAAAATACAAGCTGAAATAAGTTTGTTTGTTTTGTTTTTTTTAAAAGATAATTGAAAGTCAGGAAATAAAGGCAAAATTACCTAATTTATATTAAGTATATTTACATAGTGAGGTAAAAGGCAGGTCCATCAGAGTGCGTGAGTGTTGTACTGACACTAAAACGCAGGGCTTTTTGTTTGTTAATTATTAACTTTGCTAATTCCAACCCAAAAGACCGGCTAGAAGGACAAACGCCACAAGACCAAATCTGCTGGAGTCACCGGCATGTGGCATTCATTCACCGACTGAATATGTAAAGTAAATGTGACAATAATGTCCGCAACAATAACAGCTCTATTTTTGGTTTATGTTTTTGGAATACGTAGTCATGTTTTGTTATTTCGCATGAAGTGTCAGTGAATGATGTACCAGCTGACTGTGGTGGCCGATGGAGTGCCAAATTGAGTCTTTGCAGGGGACGGAGAGGCTTAGCCCATTAAATCCGGCAGACTGCAGGCTGACAGCACAACAGGAAGAAGAGTAGCCACACCGTACAGCACAACAGAGGAGAGTCTCACTGTAGCCCAAGGAGGTATACCTGGACGCTCAACAAAACAGGTGAACTGCGGTATTTCCGTGTGTAGATAGTATAATTTTATCTTTCTGTTGTTGAAATATGTGTAGCAGTTTGTGACACCTGAATCCCTTTGGCTTTGTTTTGCTTGCATCAGTCCTCTCTTCACTCTCACTTTAGGGTGGTCCATTTCAGTGTGTGCAGAACTGTGAGTCACATTTAAGTTTACATGTACGTAGGGTCTGCTTGTGTTTACAGTGGCAGTCAGAGTATTTTTTTTTTTAAGGGATTTGTTTTCACAACCACAAATGAAAAGTTTATGTATAAGCAGGGCAATTAGCTAGAAGTTAAAATTCTGCATTACATTAATTTTATAGCTGAGTTTGGGGCTTTAGGCTTTCCTGTTGTTTTGTCATCATGTATTCATTATATCTCATCCTCCCTCGCAGTGGCTGTTTAGGTTCAAGTTCAAGACAGATGTAACTTTTTTTCAGACGTCGCAGCCGACTACCTCACTGTGTTGGAGTACCAACCATGCTTCTACTGCAGTTGACTGAGAGTTATGAAAACTGCTGTCACCTTCCCTCCCTCCTTCCCTCCCCAATGACCTTGGATGCTAAGCCATCTCATTAACCGCTCACATTTACATGACTGGAGTGCATGGTGCTGTCAGCTGGTAATCCAGCTTCGGTCTTGGATAATGAATGGATCGTTTCAGCATTGCACTTTCAATAGCAGCATATTCAGCATTCATGCCTGCTATTAGAGACGCACAGGGATGTTAATGTCTGTCTCTTCAAGCATAAGTGCCCCTTGCTTTACATTATTTGCAATTTGCAGTGCATGGTTTTAATCTAATTATTTCTAAACGTATCTGATGGTTGTTTAACAACAGCATCATTTCAGATTCATTACAGGCCAGTGTTTTAAACTGTGCTTAGAGAGACATAAAGCAGGTCCCTTCATTCATTTAGAATAAATTATCAAGCCTTTTAAATAGAAATCAGCTGTTCTTTTGAGACCTCCCATTAGAGGTGAGGTGTAGCAGATGGAAGCAGCGTTAAGGGATTACAGTAACTCCTTTAACAGTCTGCAGTCAGTCAATCAAGTTTGGCATCCGATTATACTGCTACGTCCTCCTCGTTTGGGAAGGAGGGAGGGAGGCGAGGAGCGGAGCTCTGTGCAGCTGACAGCTCCTCCATCTAACCCTGAGTCACATGAGCTCTGTGGGACTGCTGCAGCTGAGCGGATACTTGCCTGGACCGACTGCATTGCAAAAACTGTGACTCAGGGAGGTGTTGTGGATGCAGGAGGGGGGACAGAGCTCTGTAGGAACACGACTTAGTCATCCATCCAGGTGGCCATGCTGATTACATGGTGGTATTTATACCTTGCAGCTCGGAGCTTCATCGGACAATGCAAGTATTGCTGGTGTTTTTGTGTCTGGCCATATGTCATTTCAAGGTGAACTCTCTGCAAATAGAGAACGCGTGAGACAGGACCTAATACGTTTCTGTCTGAGAGCAGATCGCCTTCTTCATACCTGCTAGAAAGGGAAATAATGCACTCTCTAGTTGTCCTTGAAGCCTTTTCTTTTTCCTGCCCTCCTTCCTTTGCCTTCAGTTCCATTTCAAAAAAGAGAAAACTGCTGTAAATGATCAAAGTGTCTGAGAAGTGGTTTTCTTCTATGACACTGTATGTCAGGCTTGCGTTAGAAATCCCTCTGCACTCTGACTTATTTATGAGTTGTGTGCATGCGAGGCTGCACGCAGGACCATTGGCTACTGTCGTGTCTGTGTAAAATGCTTTGCTGCTTCACCTGACCCTAAACGCTCATCCCTTTCTTCTTTCATTTACACGTCTCAGCACTGAAAATGGCTTCAGTCCTGCAGAAACTGATCACACCGCTGTTCAGTGGTCCACCTGAGCCTCCGAGGAATAAAGTTACAGTAGTGGGTGTGGGCCAGGTTGGCATGGCCTGCGCTCTCAGCATCCTACTCAGGGTAAGAGTCTCACTGGTTCTGCCTCTCAGATTACCACGCTGCCTGCTGGGGTCACGAGATGGGATCATACTCAGGCTCTTCCAAGATTGCCACGAGATTACTGATCTCTTGGTGTCTGATCTGACCGTTATCCCTTTACTGCACTTGTTAACAAGGAAACATGTATTTGTAATCAAAAAGGAAGAATTACAGTGGAGTTCTCCTAAAGCTGTTCAGGTTTTATTTTCATTCACTTAAATTAGATAACCCGTTTCACCGTTGGACTGAATCATACATCATAAAACAATTATTTAAGCCATTAGGCTTAAAACAGACTAACTTGAAGCTCTCTATTATGTTCTTTTTTCAACTAGTTCTAATGGCAACAAGCAAACTGTACTATGGATCGGTTTGACCTTGTCTGATATGTGCAGGAGCTGGCTGATGAGCTGGCGCTGGTGGATGTGGTGGAGGATAAGCTGAAAGGAGAGATGATGGACCTGCAGCATGGCAGCCTC
This sequence comes from Haplochromis burtoni, assembly GCF_018398535.1. Classification (NCBI taxonomy): domain Eukaryota; kingdom Metazoa; phylum Chordata; class Actinopteri; order Cichliformes; family Cichlidae; genus Haplochromis; species Haplochromis burtoni. The sequence continues at coordinate 780,634 of NW_024582633.1, forward strand.
TTCCTCAAAACCCCCAAAATAGTTGCAGATAAAGGCGAGTTCATATCGCAGACAAACACACACACACACATGCAAACACACAGGATCTCAATCTCATAAAGCAGCCTTAGTTTTAATTAAAACTCTTTAAAAAGTATTTACAGGGTGCAGCTCACTATGGAGCTGTTTAAATTTAATTTCCCACCTTTGCAAAGGTTTGAAGGAGAATGTGAACCCAAACTGATCTGTTTTTTAAAATTTGTATTTCAGACTATTCGGTTACAGCTAACTCCCGCATCGTCGTGGTGACCGCCGGAGTCCGTCAGCAGGAGGGGGAGAGCAGGCTGAACCTCGTTCAGAGAAACGTCAACATCTTTAAGCACATCGTCCCCCAGATTGTCAGATACAGCCCTGACTGCGTCATCATTGTTGTTTCCAATCCAGGTTCAGCCAACCACACAGCTCTTCTTTATTTACGTCCTCAGACATGAAATCTTGCAGTATTCACCTTTTAACACTATAAATCTCTCCCTCTCTCTGACAGTCGATATACTGACTTATGTGACCTGGAAACTGAGCGGGCTTCCAAAGCACCGTGTCATCGGCAGCGGCACCAACTTGGACTCGGCACGCTTCCGTTTCCTGATGGCTGACAAACTGGGAATCCACCCGAGCAGCTTCAACGGATGGATCCTGGGAGAGCATGGAGACACAAGTGGTGAGGATGCTGTAGGCAATAACTGTGTATGGTGTGTACGTGCATGAAGGTTGATGGTTTCCAGATGTGTTACAGTGCCTGTGTGGAGTGGAACAAACGTGGCTGGAGTCAGCCTGCAGACGTTAAACCCTGATATCGGCACTGACAGCGACGACGAGAACTGGAAAGAGACTCACAAGAAGGTGGTGGACAGGTAGGCTGGAGGTCGCTTAAATCTAGTTTATGGATACAATATTTTAAAGTATGATCTTTTTAAATTCGCCTGCTAGTGGTGAGCCGATATCTCTGTTCACTGATGGGCAAGTTGATAACACAGTCACAGTCAATGCTGGACATGTGCACTGTCAGCAAAGAGCTGCACCTTATTGGTCGGAAACCCTGACATGGGTCAGATTTCAAACTAAGGCCAACATGGAAGCTCATCTGCAAACTTTCTCTTCAATTCTGAAATTCTTCAGGCTAAAAGTCTCTCTTTCTTTCATGCTGGATCAACATCAGCTAGTTTAAAATATTGTGTAGATGAGTGTAGATCTCATCTTTACCGAGTCAACACCACGTCACAATACAATGGCTGACCGTTTAGACACGACACAGACGTATCACCTATCGCTACCTTAGCTGTTACCTGTCGCTGTCTTAATCAATCTCGGTGAATTTTCATGATTTTAGACACTTTAGACATGTTTTTGTTTGTTTGTTTGTTTGTTTTACATCTCTTAGTGCCTATGAGGTGATCAAACTGAAAGGCTACACCAACTGGGCCATCGGTCTCAGCGTAGCCGACCTGACAGAGAGTCTCATAAGGAACATGAACAGGATTCATCCCGTCTCCACCATGGTGGAGGTAACAGACGCTCATGTTCATGTACTCGTTAAAGAATTTCCCAGTATTCTTTAAAATATAACTTTAACTAGAATTTTGAATCCAAAATGTATAAAGTGTGAGTGTAATTACCAGTTGTGTTAAATAAAGCTCTTTTTTTTCCAAGCCACTTTTCTGATAGTAAGAGTGAAACACTAAGCCAAAAAAGAATCATCAGATGTAATCATCTGTTTGGATAATCATTATATATTTCCAAAAGGCAAGTTTCAAGGAAAAACGCAGAACATTTGCAGGTTCAGTCGACACGTTCTCTAGAGTTGAAGCCCGGCAACCTCAGTCACCAGAGCAAGGGTGGGGAACTCCAGGCCTCAAGGGCCTGTGTCCTGCAGGTTTTAGATCTCACCCTGGGTCAACACACATGAATCAAATGATAAGTTCATTACTAGGCCTCATAATTTAACCATTTAAATCAGCTGTGTTGGATCACGGACACATCTAAAACATGCAGGACACCGGTCCTTGAGGCCCGGAGTTCCCCACCCCTGGGCTAGAGCATAAGACTGTTGATCTCAGGGTCGTGGGCTCAAGCTCCACGTTGGGTGTTCAGATTTCAACTCCACCCCCTTTGAGCTTGTGCGAGTACATATGTAATATATTTCATGATGTGTAGATGCACTAGATCAGCGGTGTCGAACTGCAGGCCTCGAGGGCTGGTGTCCTGCAGGTTTTAGATGGGTCCTTGAGCCAACACAGCTGATTTAAATGCCAAATGACCTACTCAACATGTCTTGAAGTTCTCCAGAGACCTGGTAATGAACTAGTCATGTGATTCAGGTGTGTTGACCCAGGGTGATATCTAAAACCTGCAGGACACCAGCCCTCGAGGCCTGGAATTCGACACCCCTGTTCTATACACAGTAATGTCATATTTTAATATTTAAAAAACAATTGCTTTCCCTATAGTTCCCCTCTTTAGACCTCTATAGCAAGTCTTTGTTATGACGCTAAGCCCTTCCACATAAAGACAGTGTGCTTTGTCATTAACAGGGCATGTACGGGATCAGTGACGAGGTCTATCTGAGTCTGCCCTGCGTGCTGAACAGCGGGGGTGTGGCTAGCGTGATCAACATGACCCTGACAGATGAAGAGGTGGCCCAGCTGCAGGCCAGCGCTAACACACTCTGGGACATCCAGAAGGACTTGCAGGATGTCTAACCTGCCCGCAGGGGAAGCTAATAGCTACACCTTCCTGACTACTCATGACCTTCAGCATCACTCCACGGTCACACCAGAAAGCTTTGCCCCTCTGCACCTTCAGCCTACTGCACTATGTAGATTCCCAGATTTTTGGAGGGGTTTCATCCAGCCAGATTTAGCCGTAGGGGTCAGTTTGTGCACTTCTGCTCGCTGGAGACCAAAAGGTGACCCCAATAATGAGTGAGATGCTCTGACTCATTTGTCCTTTGCTGTGTTGCACTGTGGGACCACGTTTCATGTTGCTTTGGCAACTAATAAAAGAAGCAGGGGCTTAAAGCAATAAGTGCAGTGTTTCAGTTCTTCAGTGTTGGCTATTTATGTAGCGTGATAGAAATCTGTGAACATGGGCTTTCTCTTTTGCTGAAAGTGAAGAGCAGAGTGTTACATGTGGCCTATGATCTAACAACATGGTTCAATAAAATAAATCCTAAAACCCTGCTGGAAGCTCATGGTGATTTTACTGGAATGTATTAGTCGATGAACTCTGTCTGATCCCGATCGTCTACCTCCGACACGGCTCTCTCAGTGACCGCTGTGAAGACGGCGCGATGATGAGTGACTGATAGTTTGTCATCCTGGTGTTAATCACTTCATGGTGTGAATGAGTGACTGGCGTAATTGTTTTAATAAGTTGACAAGGATGAGTGTAAATGGAAATCCATCCATGTGTCACACCACCAAACTGCACATGATGACAGTCAAATGAAGAGAAACTCACGCATAAATCAGACTCTAACATCTTGCAGACGGACATTTTCATTTATTTTGCGCATTTTATTATAAGTTAAGTCAAATTTGCGACACGCAGACAAACATCAACAATAACAATAAAATGTAACAAGCAACATAAGAAACAGAAAAACATAGAACTGGGCTCTGATGAATGTTCACAAGTGGGTTCTATTCACCTCCTGATAGTCCAGGTGATTATCTGGATTGCCTGCATCTGAGGATTTAAAAAAAAAGAGCCATAAATAATCTTAAAGCAGTTCAGGAGGATCTGGTAAGTCAGGGTGTTGGTGGTGATGAATTCCAAGGTTTTACCTTCTTCTACAGCTCGCTGTAGGAGTTCCAGTAAAATGGATAAAAGCAAAGAAGAGCCTCGGCCATCGCTGTTCTGCCTGTGAGTCCCTGCAGAGAATCAGAGCAGAAATGGCAGTATTTGGAAAAGAAACAAAAAACTGTGCAACCAACAAAATACAAATATAGCTGTGTGAAGAGGAGACTAAGATTTCCTCTTTTTTATCTTCCGTATGAAACCCTTGGAAATAAACACCCAGGACCAGGCTGATGAAATCACATATGTGGCACTTCACCCTCTTAACGCCTCGTGTATCATATTTGACACATACAGTTTTTGAGACTTCTACATCATCAGTGGGGATTGTCTAAAATCTAAATAAATTCCACAATACACTCTGTTTTTTAAAAAAAATGAATTTTCTGGTAATTATTTCATTGTTCAGGCTTTAAAGGGTTAAAACAAGGAACACAAAATTAATAAGTAAACATAACAAAATGTAATATTTATTATGATTTCTAACTCTGGTAATAAGCCATCACTTCAAACATGATAGCAAAATAATTTATTCATGGAGTTTTTACTCTGATGGAAATAAAATACCTGCAAACTAAAAAATTTAACAAACTCTTAAAACTGCCTAGGATTAAAAAGAAGAAGAAGAAGAAGAAGCTCTCATTAATGACTGATTTCTGAAACATTAGTAAATGTTTCAGAAAATGTAACCAGTTCAAAATCACAATATCAGCCTTATTTCTAGAGTACATTTAAAACCAACAAGCTCGACCATAGTGCTTTACAAGTTAGTGTAAAACAAACAAGATCAATAAAATGAATAAAATCAAGTAAATCATTAAAAAAACTAACAAATACAATAAATGTGAGTAAAAACAAACTAAAACAAAAAGTTACCACAATATTAAGTACAAACTTATTCCAAAGGATGATTTATTACAAATGAATACAGGCTCCTAAGAGCCAAATACAATACTAGTCAGCTTACACAGAATATTTACTTGTTTATCCGATTACACTACTCGAGCTGCATCATGTATTCACACCTGAGTGAAAAGTGCTTTCTTCCTCTCTTCTGGCACGCTCCAAAAATGAGCGGCGTCCCTCTGTAAAAGATCAGCACACAATATTGTTTTGATCTGATAGAAGTCTAAAATCTGGGTGACTGTTTGCTGCCGTCAGTGCGTTCTTACGTGCTCCTTTCAGGTATAGGATCGCCTGAGAAGTCCAGTTTCTCCTCTGAAAAGGGAAAAGAAAATTCTGTTCCAGCTCAGGCTGATCAGGGTTAAACATGACAAAAGAAAAATACCGACTAACCTGTGGAGCAGTCCAACACTGAGAAACCAGCGACAGCAAAAGCAGCGTGACTAGTAGAGACATTGTTGAACTCTGCAACAGAACAAGAGGGGAAAAAAATGTTTTTCTGAGAAGTATACGTTTAATTACAGTCATCCAGCACAGATCTATTTCTCTGTGTTTAGATGTAAACTCACTGTAAACACATTTTAAAGCACCTCATCGGCATCTAGATGCCAGTAATTTACAGTAAAATGTTTGCAGTAACTTTACAGTAAATTACATTTTCTGTCATTTTTATTACAGTAAATTTACTTTAAATTAAATTACAGCCACTACCTTCAAGTAAATTTACAGATGGACACCAGTAAGTTGCGGTTTGTGTACATTATACAGTTAAAATGTATTTATAATAACAGTATTTGTAGCATATTTTCATTAATAGTGTTGTATTTTACTTCAATTTATAGCATTCTGACTTTCTTACATGTTACTAATGTAAACACACTATAATAAATCTCTAAGATTTGTTATATAAGAAATTGCCCGTGTATTTTTAGCAAGTAAACTTCTCCTGTACACACAATTGTGAGCTGTTGTATTGTACTAACACCTCACTATACTAACTACTACTGAATGACAATAGTTACGTTTTCTGTCTGTGCTTTATTAGCTTTATGATTTATTATGCTGCATTGTGTTATAAACAAATTTTATTTTGCTCATAAATAGTAAAAGGTAGACTTAGAAAGTAAAAGTTTAATTTACTTAATTTTTTCACATTTAAGAAAATTAAAATATTATATATAACTAAGAAGAGGGATATCTTACCTTTTACTTTAAGCGTTGTGCTCTCCTGCAGGTTGCAGCTGGTTTAAATGTTTAATGTTTCCCTGTCAGTGCAGTCACATCGTTTGTAAGAAAAAAACAACTGATGACGCTGACAGGTGTCTTAATCACTTCACACCTACTTCTTCAGCTGACGGTGCTGTTAAAGATGTCGCTGCACATTAATCGCAGACGCATGAGAGACACTCAAACTTTTAAGTCTTGCGAGCAGCAGAGTATTTTCACAGGGTCACTGCAGGACGACAACGCCGGTGAGATTTTATGAATGAAGTTGATGCGGTGAGCAGTGAGGTGGCAGGTGCAGATGCCAGAATAAGACAATTCTAGTCCTTCAAGAGCCCTGTGTAATCTGTAAATCTATTTTATTGGCTACAACTGATTTGTCCATATCCATGACTTCAGTAGGTCTTCTCCCAAATTGCAGTCATCATTGTGAGGAGCACTACTTGCTCATAGGGGGCGGAGTCATATGATTGTTCAAGTGTCTTGGTAATATTGCAGGGTCTTTGTCTCTTTAATATAAAGCCTTGGGGCGACTGTTGTTTTGAACTGCAGCTATGTAATAAAACTAAAGTGAATGGTGGTCTTTGCTAAAATAAGACCAGCACTGTATTAATGTGAACTATGGATGAACTTAAGTCTTGCCGTGGCTTAAGTGCATTGGTCCTTCAGCCAGGTGAGCTAAAAATATACACATACTAATACATTTTAACCTCTCAAACATTTTCTAAGAGACATTTAGGCCTTTACTATCACAACATGGCAATGAATGTGTTTATTTCAAAGGCAAATATAAGTGTAGTTAAATTAAATGTGTTTGTTCTACCAAGGGCTCTAGCAAAAATATTTAAGTAACCCATCATTAGTTTTTCTTCCACTTTTATTATGAACGCAGTGCATTTGCTTGAAGATGATGGATTTGTATCAAAGTTTGAGAATGTGGGTTTGACATGAGGAGCAGAAGCCTGGATCAGCTGAAAGCATGAAGGACATTGGATGACATGAGGACCTTGAATTTATTACTTTTGTTTCAGCTGTTTTAGAAATTTCACACATACATAAATCTCTGTGTTTATGACCTGTACACACTGTGTATAACAGTTAATTAGTTTTGAATTATAAATCTCATCTCTGATATGTGAATGCTTAAAGGGAACGTATTATCATTTCACAGTGGTTGACGTTGTCATATAAAGCTGGCTTAAGACTCATCAGAGTAAACACCAGTTTGATGACCAACCTTTCCATCAGAAGTTGACCGTACAGCACCCTCAACCAGTGAGTGACCACTTTGAATCACAAAGTGACCGCACAGGTCGCCTGTTGGGAGGCAACCTGTCTGCAGACAATTGCGGGCCACTCGGACTAACTGCAATCACTCTCACGCAGATTGGTGAATATTTACAATGCCGACCAATTAAAAACGCAGAGTGCCAACACACTGCAATCTAAACAAGTCAGTCTGTGCCAATCAGCGCAACTCATCTGCAACACGCCTCTCTGTAACAGGACTCAACTGGTTTCCAGCTGCTTATATAGTTAAATCCCTGTCCTGTAACAACACCGTCACTGTTTTTGGATGAATTTGTTTCAAATCAATGAGTTTTCAGCTGGACTCTGAATCTAAATGGTTTAGACTTCTGTTTATATACATGGCAACAAATTTGTAAATTTATGCTAGTAAATCTTATATATATTATTGAGTATAACCACCGTATTATCACAAACAGATTGCATGTGGATGCCAACTTGAGCACATTCAATCGTACACTGATAGCAGACTGAATCCATTTAATGCTGTTGTATTGCCACCTTTGAATCCAGCAACTGACTACAAGTGATTGCAGACTTGGTCCCTGCCTCTGAAGCAACCAAGACAATGAGATTAGTTTACTACACACGATCATACAGTCTCCAACCACCTTCTTCCTTCTTCTAAATATGTCCCTGCTGCAACAACCTGAATAAAATTAGTAGGTCATTAGCAAGACTTGACTACATGCTCAGGTGGCAACACCTAACCATACTGAAGTTTAAATAAATGTAAGTAAATATAAGTTTTTGGAAGAAAATAAAAGTACTTTTATTGTACCATGTTAATTTAGTCATGAGCTGCTGTAACATGAATCAAATGGATGAATTGCCACCTCAGCATCAGTCAAGTTCGATAAAGTCTAATGACCTACTGATTTTATTCAGGTGTGCTGCAGAGGGACACATGGAAAAGTTTCAGGACACCGGCCATCGAGGACTGAAGTTGAACACCTGTGCATTAAAGGGTAAAACAGCTTGTTTCAGAGGACATGTGCATTAGAGGAGCTTCACCAAGGCCCAGTATGGGTGAACCATGTAAAGCTCTTCTAGTAGAGTCCCTGAATAGAAGATGGAGCTGGGCTTCTTTTAGCAAATCATACTGTTATTACCCAAAACGCAGGTAAGATCTGGGACATCTAAATTACTTACGCTACAAAACAAAATTTATAAAATGCACACTTTATTTCAAGCGCTTAGAAAAGTTACAGTTAAACATCTCCATCCAGGACAATATAAACTGTTTTTACATTTCTGCCACATTTAGCTCAACCGCACATTTTTTTAAAGTATAAAATTCCACTAACTCTTCATGGAGGGGAAAAAAAAGGCCCTCAGTGTCTGTTCAGGCACACAGATGCTGTCACTGTCCTCCGAGTTAATCCAGTGGTCCCAGATTATCAGTCCATAAATATCAGAGTGGAATGACATAAAAGAGAAACTGCTTTCAGCCTTAAAAAAAAAGATCTCTTGGTAATGTTTTCCAGTAGCAGTCAGATAGAAACAGTTTCCCTCTAATAGAATTAAATGTACAGTCAGTCAGACATCCACAGATGCGTGTGTCTTTTGTGCAGAGTAATGTTTGGATTCACAGCTCTGGAATGGCAATGGTCAAAATATACAGTCACCATGAGACGGTAAGAAACGCTGAAACTGTCCTCTTTGTTATACCATCGTGTTGCTCTCACCAATTTTGTCCACCAGCTGAAATAAAACATGAAAAAGGGCAGAATTATTTACGAGTTGTTATGCGAAGGATGATTTAAAATAACATGTATGAAGCAGAACATGCAAGGATGATGATGTTGATAATGCAGTGAGGTTTTTATATTGGTAAACAGCTGTAAAATATTAGCGACCACGGCAGAATTAACTGATCCTGGACGCTGACGGTTTCCAAGAAGCTACAAAAGGCTTCAAAGACACGAGACTGAGCGGGGAATCCCATGAGGTCGTGCTCAGGACAACAGGGACCCTGTTATTAGACTAGATGAGAGAAAGACCAGAGCCCTCTCATCTAAAAAACCTTCCTCAGCTAAAAATCTTTAAGGCCCACATAGATCAACAAAGTAATATCAGCTTCTTTAAAAACTTTCAGCTGCTTTTTGCCGTAAATGCCATTTGTATCATCTAATGGAAAAAGTTCATGTTTAGCTTAGAGAACTAATCCCCAAATATTTTGATAATCAATTGTTTGCACTTAACATTATTCAAATACGAATAAAGAAAACAAATCCCTGGTTCCAGCTTCTCAAATGCAAGATTTTAAATGGTGTATTTTAGTCATATATAGTGGTAAACTGAATTTTGTTTAGCACAAATGAAACAAGATAGTTTAGTATTCGTATAATTATACTTGCATGACTTTTTAGACAACGGGCTGCAAATACCAGATTTTTCCATGTCTGCCAAAGACTGTATTTAAAAGATGGAGGCGGCCACCGTGACACCCTTTGATTAGCAAAATTCTGCTTCCAGGCCTTGAGCTTAAATAGATGCAAGGTGCGGATCAGACCATGAGTCTGAGTGACTCAGCCACAATGTAGATGGCGTACCCTGCTATTTCAACTACAGCTGGAATCTTATGTACACAGTGGACATCATGTTGTATTTAATGTAACCTGAAAGTAGCAACTGAGACCATAACCTAAGCAGGAGAGCCAGAAGCCATTTTCTCATGCACTTCTATAGAATCTGACTTCTTACTGCAACCAGAGAGGCTTGCATAAAAGAAAACTGCAGGTGCACTCAGAGAGCACCTTCTCCACCATGACCAACTTTTATTATTACTGCATCAAAGATTAGTGGAATCTTCCTCTCCACAAAGTTTCATCAAATTCAGACAGTGTTTATTTACTGTTAGTCCTGCAGACAAATGTCATTGAAAGCCTTATAAAGCTAAACAATATTTGTGATTAGTGACCCTTATTAAGGTTAAAGTGCCCGAGAGTGACACTTACCGCACTGATCCCCGGTAAGCTGAGCAAAGACCCGAGCACAGGCACTCGTCTGATGAATCCGACTGCCACCGGGAAGAATCCCCTGTTAACGAGTGCAAGAATAAAATGAGACTTGGAAATTGTTTTGGACATGTGCAGAGGAGAGATAGTGGACAGTGTTGAATATGGAGGTGCCAGGCAGGAGGAAAGAAGGAAGACGGCAGAGGAGGTTCATGGATATAGTGAAGGAGGACATGCAGAGGGATTGAGGTGACAAAGGACGTTAGGTATAGGGAGAGATTCGGGTAGATGATCCACCGTGGCAACCCCTGATAGGGAGCAGCCAAAAGAGGAAGAAGAGGAAAAGGAGTTCAGCCCTTTCTGACTGAGCTGACCTGAATAAGAGGAAGAAACCGTAGATCTCCAGAACAACCCCAACAATCGGCCAGCCAAGCAGAACCACCAACACTCCTCCCAGGAAGAAGCTGGTGGCTTTTAGTTTGTGCCTCTGGAAGAAAAACCTGAAGGTACGCTCGAGGCCGATGACGAACGACAGTCCGGAGACAAACAGAATCTGCACAGGAAACAACATGTCACGAGTCCAACATCTTTTAGGTTATATAGGGTTGACTTTCACACTGTGTTATAATTACTAGGTAGGTTCTGTGCTCGCAGCAATTTTTAATCTAATAATTTACCCAATATAAACATTCATTTTTAACATCTGTTTCCTTTTTACTGCCCTGCTCTAGAGCAGCAAAGAAAAGATCAACTTCCACTCACATCAGCAAATGTGATCATATGGACCAACAGCCAAATGGCAATCAACAAAACAGGTACTACTCTGATATATCAATGAACCCAAAAACCATCAACTCACATTTCCAATGGCAAGGAGAGCTTTATCAAAAAACAGCATCATCCCAAAGAAGAGGAAAAACACACCAAACCCCGTCAGTCCCATCCCAATCTCTGCAGACATCAAGAAAAAGAAAGAAGTTATTAATAAGTCGCATGATCTACTTTGGTTTACATAGATTTCAATTTTATTAAAGAAATGCAGAATGACTATTCATTAAGGGGGGTATTCATATTCATTTCCAGCTTCACATTTTATTACAAGGCAGCTTTGCATGATCCAGTCCAAAATAAGCCTTGTTTTTCTTACAGTGGGACTCTGGATTAGCCAGCTTTAAGCAAGCTTTCTTATTATTGGCTGCCCTTTGCAGACAGAAGGTTTGAACAGCAGGTAGGTGGGACTTCTGTGCTGACATCACACAGCCAAGTGTAAAAAAACAACAACAACAAAACAAGCAGTTAAATGACTCGTGCACATACGCTAACCTCGTTGGTTTACACTTCGGCCGTGCTCGATATACGTTTTTGTTTTTTTAAAAACAAGAAACAAGTGAAAAAGAAAAAAAAACAGTTCCCCTTTACAGCTACTTCACGTGGTGACGTAGCGTTGCTCTCAGCCAATCGTGTTTGAGCTGCTGGCCTCGTACATTCAGCTAAACCCGGTTTCGCACAGAAACACTAGAAAGACAAAGAACAGCATAGAAACAGAAGCGGCTCTTACTTTGTGAATCCGTGAGCGAAATCATTTTGGTATCCGCTGAAAACTCTGTCCAATCACCAAGAAGTCGCAACGACTCAAACTGGCAGCTTTACGAAAGCAGCGTAGCCAAAGTGTTGATGCTACAAGCGGCAGTAGCAGCAGTGGAGGCAAAGGTAGCGGTTCATTACGCAACCACGTCAGCCGGAGCCACGTATACGCGCACGCCAGCAAAGATCGTCTATGATGACACTCACTGATCCAACACACACTCTGCCAATTTTGCTGTCTGTGTGTGCACGTTTAGAAAAAAAGTACTTGTTATCCTTTGGTCTTATTAATTTGATTTATTTGGCTGTTGTAATCATTTAACTGTAAGACATCTGTAGTCCAAAAATATATAAGGTGTCATATCAGATAATTATTAGATGTTTCAAATTGTAAATGTTATTGATATTGGATCGATGCTAGCGCGAAATAATCAGTACTTTATTTTTATCCCTCAAGTTTAGTATGTAGATCATTGAATTGTGTTATTTTTTTTTAATTAAAACATTTGGAAAAAGAAAAATGTCTGAACCTTTTTTGGCTTGACTGTCATATCTATTTTATCTATAGCCTATAACATATTTAAAAACAAAGTCCGTCAGAGACAGGCATATTTACATTCCAGCTCTCCAAAAAGGTCATTGTTAAAATCCATGAAACGCTGATTGTGTTGACTTTTTATTATGGAAAGTAAAACCACAGTGATTTAAATCTTTTCAAAATTTGCAAATGGATGATGATTCATGTCATAAATCCCAGCACCCTGCTCTTCCCTATATAAGCTCCCTTCATAGATTAAAAGTAATAGTATCAGTAATAATCTTCCTGTATTTACTTGGTATCAAATCGATACCAAAATTTGCACGATCATAGTTCATAGTGAGCAGCTCCCCTGCTCCAACAGCCTTGCGTGGCTTCATGTACCTATAAAATGAGGCAGAGTGATATCTCATTATTTTTCAGTCTGTAATGAGCTGCGCATGCGTGTCGTCAGAGCTGGACCGTGATTACGCTGAACGCATATTTATTCATTCGTTTGTTACATTTTTCTCTAATATTCACATGTAGTGTTGCTTCCTGTAAAATACGTTTTTTTTAACTCGTAATGTGTTACATGAAACTATAAATATTACGCACACGGGAAACCCCTTTTCCTATTTTTTAAATAAACTACAACTCCCATGAAGCACCTGGAACAAGGAAGAGCGAAATCTCGGATTCAGACGTGTTCAGCTGAAACCGGAGTTTGTGTGAAAGCACAAGAAGTCGGACACACAAACCGCTGCCGTAATGCAAACATGCTCCGTTCATTGTCCCGTTTGATTAAGTGACACATCTTCCACCGAGTTTTTCCCGCCGTGAACACCATGGGGCCCGTGTTTGCCGTTGTTCTTGTTTTTGTCGGCTGTTGTAGCAATGTGGTGTTTCTGGAGCTGCTTGTGAGGTCAGTGAGAAACTTACACCGTGTCTACACCAATGACTCATGAAGACTTTACTTCACAAACGTTTGTGTGAACAGTTTGTTTTTAGATTCCTCGTTGCACAGGTGTTTTCACTGAATTCATACAGGAAGTGAAGTCTCGTTTGCATGTTTGTCTAAGTGTCTGAGTGTTACTAAGCTACCCTTCTCCTCCTGAATAATTTTAACTGTCGTTTTCAACGGTTTTTGCTTCTTAAATCATACTTGATCAAGACGTTTTTTAAGTTACTCCTGACCTCACGTAGTTAATGGATGGTGTTAACGAGAAAACTGGCTACGCTGCGTGCAGTATATGTAGCAGAGCAGTATCACTGTGTGTCATAATCACTTGCATTACGAGTTTATGCTGGAAGGAGTTCAGTCTTTTGACATGTACTTTGTGCTTCTGTGGTTATTCGGTGTTTCTGTGTTATCAGCTGTTGGTCAGTGTTACTGAAGTGAAAGTAAGAGAGTGGTTTCCTGTAGTTAGTGACATTCTATGGAAATACTTTTACTGCACACTTATTTGGTCCAAGTTTGGACCTTTTGCCTTCAGAACTGTTTAATTCTCCCTGGCAACAGATTTAACAAGGTGCCTATGATTGGCTGATGAGATAATTTATTTAACAAGAGCTGAGCAGGTATTCCAAATAAAGTGTCAGGTGACTATGTGTATGCACAGTGTCAATACTATACACACCCATATTTGGGGTGTCTGTCAGCACCTTGTTTTAGTTGTTTGTTTTTATCCCCCCTTCCTTACCCGTGAAAGTTGTGCGTCCATACAGGTGAGGCTGGGTGTAAATCTGACTGTAAATTTAAGAATTTCTGAATAAATAATCACAGCACTTGTGCAGGCACCTGGCTCATATTCATGTAGATATCCCTATGTCTAGAAACATCCATGCAAAAGCCTGCTCATGGTATAGTATCCATAGATTGGGTCACATTACCAAAGACTAAAACTAAAGATTTACTTCTATCTTTATTTTCTTTTAGCACATTTATTCTGAAGCTAGTTTTTATTTTCATTACAGTTACATAATGCCATTCAATTATACTAAGTGGGTATGTAGATTAGAGAAAAAGTTATACATATATTGCTCTGTTCTTTTCTTTTTCTTTTTTTTTCCAGTGTATTCATTTTTGAAATGTCTGTCGTTAGCATTAAATGATGCATTATTAATTAACTCTTGGCTCTTTTTCTTTTTTTTTTCATAGAGATTTTCCAGGATGTGGCAACATAGTCACCTTTGCTCAGTTTGTCTTCATCGCATTGGAAGGTTTCATCTTTGAAACAAACTTTGGACGCAAGAAACCAGCAATACCTATTAGGTGAAAATTAAATAATTTATTAACAAAAAAGATTGATGTGAATATTTTTCAGCTGGTGACTTTTTAAAGCTGACACTGAATCACATTGTCCATTATTTATTTATTTTTTTCAGTAACTATGTGATCATGGTGACCATGTTCTTCACTGTCAGTGTGATCAACAACTACGCTCTCAACTTCAACATCGCCATGCCTCTACACATGATCTTTAGATCAGTAAGTTTCACACTATGACTCTTGAATGTTTCCTGTTATCACTGACCATCACTTCCTTCACCAAAGCCTGATCTCTGAACTGTTTTCTTGTTTCTCTGTAGGGATCACTAATCGCTAACATGATCCTGGGAATAATCATCCTGAAGAAAAGGTACCCAGCATCCCCCAACAACATACACAACGTTTCCCCACTATGTTTTTGACTTTGTAAATTTAGCAACTAGAACGCTTCATGGAGTGTACTTAATGACCACACACTTTGATTAAATGCTAATAGGATCAATTTTTTGCTGACAGATTATAATGATCAGGATTTTATTCCGTGGACAGACAGTTGCAAAAATCCCTGCATCTGAACTGATTCATTCATATTTCACAAAGACAATCCCGTGTTCCACAAATTTGGCTGTTTTATAGAAATAAAATCATCTTCACCAGATCCTGTTGGAGCAGGTTTACTACGACAGTCTGATTTACACATTCATCTTCATTGTCTTGAAAGTTTGTAGTGGTGCTGTCTACAGTACCCATCATTATATTTTATACATTGATAGTTTTAAAGATGGACATAGCAAAGGAAGCTATTGTGGAAACACCTGCATTATATCTGAAGGCCACCAGATGACGCTTGCTTAGGTTGCAAAGATACTTCCATACTATAGAAGTCTATGGGAGGAAAAGCTGTCTGTGTTCCCCCTCTCGGTCACTCGGTTTTGGTTATATTCAGTAACAAATACATTCTATTTTGTAAATCTTGGTTACATTATGTTTAGGAACGGAGAATTATCCGCTCATTGGTTAATGAGTCAGCTTTCCTCCCTTCCTTGTCCCAGCCAAGTTTTCAACCAAGGTGGCGACAATGAAAATGCTCATCTCGGGGCTTAAAAATGCAAATTTTATTCACTTTTTTCAGCTGTGTAGTTGAAGCTATTGAAAAGAGGAAGCTTTCAAATCGAAATAAAAGTTGAAAAGAGTCGTAGTGAATCTACCCACATTTTTCTTCTCTCTCCGCAGATATTCGGCCAGCAAATATCTGTCTATAGCCTTAGTTTCTGCAGGTATCTTCATCTGCACCATCATGTCTGCCAAACAAGTGGTGAGTCCTCTGCAGAACACTGGGTACTGCTGCAGTTTGACTGTGAGTCATTTTAGCATTTGTTTAAGTGTGCTCTCATAAACTGCACTCCTGATTTTGCAGAATGTGTCAAATGAGGGTTCAGAAGACCAAGGCTTTTACAACTTTATGCATTGGCTTATAGGTGAGTGGCAGCTGATGCTGGCTTTTTGCAGATATGTGAATATCGGTGTGTATGTTTAGTAGTAAGTCACAAGTTTCTGTCCAATCATTTTGTGTGTTGGAGGCATTTGCAGGGGTGGGAAGTCATGTTGATCATGACATGTTGATAATCCATATACATGTTGTACGGATGCATTCAGGTATCGCCATGTTGACCTTTGCCCTGCTGATGTCTGCGAGGATGGGCATTTTTCAGGAGACTCTGTACAAGAAGTATGGAAAACACTCCAAAGAGGCGCTCTTCTACAATGTGAGTTTTCCTCCAGCACCAACAGCCCAGGAATTCACTCCACAAATGTTTTCATGGAGCTGTTTTAAAATGTGCAATCCTTTAACATGATTCCTTTGCATCTTTTTGCAGCACTGCCTGCCTCTGCCGGGCTTCCTGCTTCTCTCTACAAATATCTACAACCACTGCGTCCTCTTCAGTCAGAGCAGTGAGTGCCATCAATTCATTCTGGGAGTCTTTTTCAGAGTGCGCGTTTCATCACAGGTGTCAATGATTGCTTTCTTTGCAGCTCCCACGCTGATTCCTGGGGTCGAACTGACCGTGCCGATAATGTGGATCTACCTGCTGATCAATGTCATCACACAGTATCCTACGAAAACAAGTACTTTTGCAGTTTGCTTGTACTGTTTTTCTCTTTTTCTACTAAACACAATATCACAGTTCATAACTTGCTTTTTTCCCCCAGCAGCTAAAAATATAAACTGTAACCTCAGCTTACTGCTGTTTTATTAAATCACAAATTTCGATCCAAATGACCTTCATCAGATGCAAAAAACAATGTTCATATCATTAAGCACACACAGTTTTAAAGAAATGTTTACACCCACGTGCCAAGCAGAATTTAATCATCTATTTAGGCAGAGATAACTGTCGAGCACTTCACATATGTGTGTGCTATTAAAGCTAATATTAAAAAAAAAAAATCGGTTTAGTTTGATCAATCTTGTCTCAGCTTGCACTAAAGACACATTCAACCCACTGTTGACATTATGAACAGCCGTTGAGTTTGAAAGTATCGCGCTCTTACTGGACTTAAAAACTGTGGTGTCACAAACAGCTCTTCACACCACAGCAGAGGATCTATCTGAGGTGGCCCTCGCTTCAGCAGCCCTGTGGTTTTAGTCACGTCTGGGCGGGATTCACGGGGGAGTCAGCAGGTCTTAGTCCCACAGATGGTAGCGTCGCTTCTCGGGCGAGCTCACAGATCAAGTATCCGGACATGTTCACAGCACTGAGCCCGGTTTCTGTGACAACATCAGTGAAGTAATACCCTCTCGTTGTGAGAGGCCAGCTCATGTTTCCCCTGAGTGGGTTGACAACTCTGTGCTGATGAAGGCTTGTTTGGATTTTCTTTTGTTTTGTTTAAATAAAGGCATGAAAGGCACTGCTGTAAAGGAAGAAGGTGCTTGGATTTTTATACCAAAAGTCAAAACTACAGCGTGGTTTTAATCATGGAAATTTTATACATCACCTCTTGCTCTAAGTTGCTGACTCATCAAATTTCATTGTTTCTGAGCATCAGCTGAATTTTGACTACTGACTTTGCCATTATTTATAATGATAAAACAGAGTTATTTGGGCAAAGCCGCTTATGCGCTGTTTTTAATGCTTAACTCTTATGCTGGTTCCTGGTTGGGCCTCTCAGCTTAGAACCAAAAGCGTGTCTGAGATAACTTTGGTAGTGATATCCTTTTTATTTGACAATACAAAGCCGTGTGTTCAGAGCAGTCTGAAACCAGAGCTTATGGTTCACAGAGATTACTTGTACATATACTGATTCATTTGAAATTCAGAAAATATTCGTGGGGATTCAGCCTTTGTAGCATGTATGTAAACTATAATGCTGTCTCAGTAAGAGAAACAGTATGACCCAGAATCTAAATTCGTGCTGTAACAACTGCTAAAATAGTTCGTAACACAAAGTAATATTATAAGTGAGAAAACTAAAGAGTGGTCCTTATTTTTTTACTTTAAAAAAATGAAAGTTTAAGTTGTTTTCCTAAATATTTGTAAACTAATATTAATTAATGGAACTAAACTATAAATCAGCTGTAAAATAAAACCTTAGTAATCCACTATGGGCTTCATAGAAAAATGTTAATTAAAATAAATACTACAATAATTTACCAGAATAATTTTATATTACTACCAAAACTAGGTTTGAATATTTCTGTTATACACGGGATCACAATATTAACTGATTAATCCCTGCCTGATCTGTCCAGTGATGCTGATCGTGAAAAATAACATTAATTAAATGGCGGTTTAGCTAACGAGGTCAATTGACACAGACCGTCTTAGCAACACGTGAAGAAATTAGTTTTTTGTCTTCTGTATCTCAAGTCTTGTTGCAGTCTTTAACCGTTTCTTCAGGTACGTTTGCATCCGTGGTGTTTTCATCCTGACCACCGAGTGCGCCTCACTGACGGTCACGCTGGTGGTGACGCTCAGGAAGTTTCTCAGCCTCATCTTCTCCATCATTTATTTCCAAAACCCCTTCACCACCTGGCACTGGGTGGGGACGGCCGTGGTCTTCGTCGGTACTCTTCTGTACACGGAGGTGTGGAGCAGCGTGCGGGCGGCTCTACGGGGACCCGACGCCAAAGAGAAGAAGGCAGAGTGACGAACCAGAGACTGGCGGTGGACAGAAAATCAGTTATCGTGTTGGACGTAGAGTGATGTTGTTATCCCGCAGCAGTTTTAGGGTCATTTAGACTTATACTTGATTACACGGTGCTCAGTCATACACCACCTGAACAGTTTAAAGGATGGTGGTGTTCTGCATTTTTATTGTTGTCAGCAAATCCCATGAACAGATCAAATCCAGCAGATTATTAAAAATCAGCGCAGATTTATTGCTAGGAGCTTTTTGAGTCAGTTGAGCCAGATCTCATTCATGATGGATTTATTTATTTTAATTCCACGTGTGAATGAATCTGTGTTTTGTCTGTCTGTGCTCTCTGACTCCAAGCACCAAGCCCATTCGCTGTGACTGAAGATGTAGATCTCTAAAACCAGCTATAGTCAATATTTTTACACTACTTGATCACGTGACTACTTGATTATGGTGATGAACCCACAGAGAGTTTTCACCCTCTCTCCAGGCCCAAAGAGATACATGCCATCATTTACCCCAGAACTTGTTTTTCTTGTGCTTGATTGCAGAAAGTTGTAAAAACGACCTACTGTGAGCTTCCTGTCAAGCATTTTACCACAAACTTGAAGAGTGATTATTAGTCTTTTTTTTTTTTCCATACAAAATCCATAAACATTCCTTGTTTCCGCTTGACAGACTCTAGGTAAAGATGTTTTCAGTGTTTAATCTGTTATAATTATAATGATAGATTTGAAGGGGAAAGAAATATGTTTGCAGCATGTATATGCTGTGTCGACAAAACGTCAGATTTTCACACTTAGTCCCACTTTTCCAGCCGGTGTCATTTAACGAAATCATTTCTGAATACAGCTGGAGACTGTTTTTATCAGGACGAGTTCATATTTTATTTTGTAGGTACTGTTCGAAGTGTGTGATTGGGGGTCTGGTGAGAGCTTTGTCAGCCAGTGCAACAGTGTGGGTCAGTGTTGTGTTGTAATACTTTGGCTACACAGATTCTGAGTTTGGTCTTTATTTTGGATTTGCTAACAATAGGAAAAATACGAATACTCTCATACTTAGGTGTTTTAACATTAGTACCTCATTATGGTGCGTTCACAGACACAAATTCAGTGCCACTTTTCTTTTTTGCCTATGACGTTGTTTGGATATTTATTTTTTTAGCTTCTAGCTGCTCCAGGTTCGTGTTCATTTTAAGGACTTCACCGATTCATGTGTGAAGAGCTGCTGGAGTCAGATTGCGTGATTAGATAGGGGGACAGGTTATGCAGTGCATATTAAAGTCCCCGTGTCCTTGTCATATTGTCTCAGGTGTATTTGTCAACAATAAATCTTTACACTCCCTGGTGACTGAAATTAAAGTGGGAACATAACTGAAGACTGAGACTGTTTTTGTTTTTATCTGTGCATGCTTCCTTTTTAAGTGAGTTTTATGAATGTTTAGAGCTGGGACACTCTGTTCTCTTACGTTTCACTGACTAATGCGCAATGGACCAATCCAGGGGGGTGGTGTTCAACTCCATCCAATGGCTGCTCATGTTATTCCCCGTCGGTGGTGGGAAGGGCAGCTGTTTGGGTTTCATGTCACTAAGCACTCGTCCACGCTGTGGGTGCTGTAGTTTCAGCAGGGGCAGTGATGGGGGGAAACAGCCCGAGTCACTTCTGTGAAGAAGATGAAGGCGGAGGAATTACTTTTCTGAAGGGCATTCGGGTGAGTGAAGGCTTGTTTAGAGCGGTTTCCATCAGTATAGCGCACGGCTGCACAGCGCATCAGTGCAAGTCAGTGATTTCCTGTCATTCCAGTGTGTGAATGTGTGTGTGAATGGGTGGATGACTGGATATGTAAAGCGCTTTGGGGTCCTAAAGCGCTATATAAATACAGGCCATTTACCATTCCTGTCTCAGACGCCCTTGTTGAAATTTTTTTTTTTCTTTCCATTTTTTAAAGTCTGCTAAAATCACCCCGCACAAAGTCAGCGGCATCCCTCTGGTGTAGGGGTTAAAAATAGAAAGTGCATGCTCGCCTTACATTCCCCACACGTGTAGAAGTGCTGCTTCACAAAGTCTTTAAATTCCTGTAATATCCAAACTATGGGTTAATTCTTTACGGCATCATATCTATAATTAAATCAGCTTTATTTCAGGTAAATAATGCCATTCTCAATCTGCGACCTTTATCGACCTCTATTGGTGACATTACAGTGTAACAACAGCACTTTTACTTTGGTTTGTATCAGGGGTGTCAAATATTAGACCCGCGTGCCTGAATCCGGCCAGTCTGGCCCACAGGATTGGAGTTTGTTCTTTTTTTTTATTTTGGACTTTGAACTGTATTTTCATAAATTTTACAGCTTGTTCTGCTAATAAAGACAGCCCAGCCACCATTCATACTACACGGAATCAGAATATCTTTATTGTCATTGTAACAAATTAAGTGAAAGTCCCTGCGGGGTCAAGAGAAAAGGTTTAAATATAATTACAAAAGAGTAATATAAGAAAAACAGGATAGAAACTGCTATTCAGTATTTGTCTCTGTATTTGTCACCAAAGTTATAAAGTAATAGTTAAATGAAAAACACTAAAGTTACTATTTTTCTCACTATCCACTACAGAAATTCCTTTTTTAATCTGTCTACTGTAAAGTAAAATAAACAAATAAATAAAATAGGAAACTTTCTGTGAATTAACAAAAATATTATTCTTTATAATTACCGGACGGTCTGGGCAATGACCTGCCAGAACATCTTTCTGTACTTTTATGCTTTTATTTGTTACAATTTAAGCCAGAATAGTCCTGCTCAAAGATTTCTTTTATTAACTACAGCACAGTTCCTTTGTCACGTAGAAAAACACACTTCCTTTTTCTTACATTGAGATATCACAGGGATTAAGTGTGCAGTTACATTTCTTTACACTGACAGAGGGGATTTTCACCCCAATTAAAATCAAAGTGGGCTGGATGTGACCAACAGGGTAAAATGAGTTTGACATCCCTGGCTTCAAAGAATAAAATTTTACTGCATGAATTGATCGCAATAAAAAACGATCCTAAAATATATAATTATCCAGTAGGAGCTGGCTCAAGCCTCTGATTTTGTCAAGAATGATCGTATTTACAGATTGTATTAAAGTGTGTCCAGATATGCAGAAGGAATATTGCTAGTTGGTGTTATGTGCTGTCAGTGGGAGGCAGCATAACACCAAAAAAGTCCCGAGAAATGTGAATGATTTAAATACAGGCACTGGGGTCCTTAAATACAGCACGGTGCAAAAGTCTTGAGCCGCCTCTCATTTCTTTCCTTTTTCTCTCATTTTGAAGTGGCAGGCTTAAAAAAACTATGCAGATTAGATGAAAAGCATCTGAAAGTTAAGTCCTAATAATAATTATAATTGGACACTTTTTGCTAAAGCTTCATCAGAAATGGTCTCAGTGGAAGGGTGGCTGAAATTCAAGGCCAACTAAATTTATATAGTGATGAAGCTAAATTTGAAGTTGTAGGTTCAAATCTTAAATTTATGGAGGAGGTCAGGAGAGAAGTGTCTACAGAGCCTCCGCTGTGTAAAAGCACGGCGGAGGCTCTGTCATGGTTTGGAGCATCATTTGAGCCAGTGGTGTTTGAGATTGTGTTTTAAAAACAGCACAATTTCAATTTAAAAACTGTCAGTTATTGTTTTGTTTGACATATCATTGGATTGATTGGCTTGTTTTCAATGCTGCAATACTGCTGGGCTTTCTATTTTCTTAAAAGTCATTAAACTTCTCCACTGATCTAGCCTTGGTCATGGTATTTGATAAGAACTCTTTTAAGAAAATATATTGTTGCATAAAAGTGATAGGTTCTTCACTCTTAAACAAATAAAGTTATATACCATTTATGCTTTCATCTTTCTCAGTAAGCGTTACTTTTTCAAAGGGCAGCAAGGCTGTACCAAAGTTGCTTCTCTGGATTTTGAATGTGTATTTATGTCATTGCCGGTGGCTGTTCAACAGACAAAAGCACAAATAAAATAACATTATTTCTCATTTGTTCTTATTCTGAATTTCTCTTAGAAAATATTAAAGGTCAGACAGTCTGAAGGTCTTTTCAATTATATTTACAAGAAACAAGGAGACCTATTTTCTGATGTATTTGATATAAAATTCCTTTGGACACTTGTTCAGTGGCACGCTGAGTCTTATGAAATAACGCTGCAGTGTTTAATGGCAGTGATGCGTAAACTTCACATTACTTACGCAAGACTTGAACCTGTGATAGAGAGCAGAGCACCAGCATGGGAAACATTTGAATTTGCTCTTTGTGGTCTGCAGGTGGCGCTTACGGTTATTATTATTCTTCTTTCATCAGCTGTCAGACCGAGTCATCAAGCGGATGAAGCTGTCGCCAGAGGTCGTCTCGCCGCATCTCGCTCATGCATCAAAACCAGTGGCTTCTCCAGATCCCACCTCTTCTGTGGAACACTTGTCACCTCCTCCACCTACAGTTATCGCAGCACCACCTCCTTCTCTTTCTCCTCCTTCTCAGGGAGCCACAGTTCCAACAGTGGAACCTGCTCCTGCTGTTAAGCTCATCCCGCCTCCTCCTGTGCAGTTTCACTCCTTTCCTCCAGCCCCTCCAGAGCCTGCAGCTCAAACTCCATCCACCCCTTCCCCAGGAGTCAAAGCACCTGTAGAGCCCCTTCCTCCACCCCCTGCTGAAGTCCCACCTTCTGCTGAAACCTTAATCCTACCCACGTCTGTAGAGTCATCCCAAGCATCTCTGGCTCCACCTGAACCTTCATCTCAAACACCCCCCACTAATATTGAGCCCGCTACTGTCACTCCATCTGTTGAACCTCTAGAATCTGTTACCCCATCACCTCCACCAGTAGAAACAGTCCAACTTCCACCCACGGTTGAATCTACTCCATCTGGACCAGTGGAGGAAGTGAACCAGCGGTGTCAAGTGGAGGCACCAGTCGTGGTTCCAGCTATTGATCCAGAGCCTCCATGTGCTCAATCTCCACCTCCTCCAGAGGACGCTCTAGCACCTCCAATGCTCTCTTTTGAAGAAACATCTCCATCTTGTCACTGTGTGGAGCAAGCTGTTGCCCCAACTCACCCACCTCTAGCTCCACTGCCACCAACCGAGGAGTCCCCCAAGAACCCATCTGTGCCTCCTTTTGATGAGAAGGAAGTACCTGTTGTCACAACACCACCTCCACCTGTGACAGGTGAGTCTGAACCATCCTAATCTTTTGGCATTTCCAATTAGCTCTTGTGATGCTTTGAAGTGCATGCTGTGGCTAAGGACATGGAGGTTAATAGGACAAACCTTATAATGTTGCTCAGTCAGATACACAAGTATGCAGAATTGAAGTCCAAATCACATGACTCTGAGGAAATGAGAGAGATACAGCTGATGAAGCATCCAAAAAGTGTAATAATAACAATAATAAACCACTTGTCTCTAAGGTGGGATTAAGATTTGAGAATGAGCATTTCCGTCTATTGTCTGCAGGATCATTTCAGTTAACAAGAGCTGAAAGCAGCAGTTTGAAGTTTCCAAGCCTAAAATACATTACAGAGTTACAGTGTAACATCCGGAAATCTCTGAGGCAGAGCATTCAGTGGAATTGACCCGAACTGTAGTGTGTGCCAGAACACGCCACCTACCACCTCAGCAGATTTGCCTCCCAGTGAGGTTCTCCGTTTCCTTGCTTCTTACTATACTGACTCTGTGAAGAAGATCAAGCACTCATATCAGAAAAATAAGTACACAGGGACACACCATTTGTTGCTTTTCTTATTACCAATGTGTAACCATTATTTCAGACCATTATTTCTGGTAGAAGTTTCATTTCAGCGTTCTAAAGCAGTGATGTTCAAGTTATGTTTGAGGCTTTCATTTGGAAAGAGTTTCAGGCTTTTAGTAGGAGATCAAATTTAATCAGTAGATTTAACATGTTTGCAATCATTGCTTTGTCTGTTTCTTCTCAAGTGTCGGAAGACGAGTTGAGGCAGAAGCTCAAAGAGGAGATACAGAGAAGTCTGAAGGAGGAGATCGACCAGAAGAGGCAGGAGCTACAGAGGCAGTAAGGACACAAGACTGAATGTTTTACTGAGTTTTGAATCTTGCTGTCTCATTTGTCCCTTCTGATAAGATAAAAACACAACTGTGGAGGTTTGTAGTCGATCTGTACCGATGCACACATTTCTGCTCAAGATGCCACATTAATTATTTAGTCACTAATTCTATTTAATAGGAAAACATTCTAATTTATTCATTTTTTAAGCAAAAATGCCATAAATCAATAATAAATATAATATTTAAATAGCGATAACAAAGATTTTAAAGTTAAACTGCAATCAAAACTTTGAATATCAGAGAATATATTCTTATTTTTTTTAATCAAAGTGTTTTTATTGAGTTTTCAGAAAGCATATCATTCATACAGAAAAGCTCGAACTCAATTCCTACAACACAGTGTAAGACAAACTATACCCAGACAGAGAATAAATAAATAAATAAAGGGGGGGGGGGAGTTGCCAGTTATGGAGTGGACGGAAACTCATCTTCAAAATAGGAAATGAAAGGCTGCCAGACCTTAAAGAATTTCTTGGTGTTGCCCTGTATAGTAAATCTGAGATGTTCTAATTTGAGGTGTGCCATCACCTCCTCCACCCAGCGTTTATGGGATGGCGGTGTTGCCTTTATCCAGTTGAATAGAATCAATCTCCTAGCCAAAAATGAGGTGAATGCTATTGCCTTCTTTTGAGAGGCTGTTTCCCTCGGTGCCACACCAAAGATGGCTGTCAGAGGCATTGGTTCTATATCTTTATTATAAATGAATGAGAATGTTCTAAAGATGTTAGCCCAAAAGTCTTTCAGCCTGGAACAAGACCAGAACATGTGGCATAAGTTGGCTGGCACCTGTTTACATCTGGGGCAGGTCGGATCGGCCCCCTGGTACATTCTTGCCAGTTTCTCCCTTGACAAGTGGAGTCTGTGTAACACCTTGAACTGTATCAATCCGTGTCTTACACATACAGAAGCAGAGTGTACTAGATCTACAGCCCCTCCCCAGTCAGAGAATATATTCTTATTAATTAAGTGCAATTATCCCAGGATATCTGTACACTTGAGCAGTTGCTGCTGACGCATTCTCAGTTGATCAGCTTATCGATTAATCAACTCTAAGTTCTTTAAAAGATGCACTTTGTGCATGTGAAGGTTGGAGGAGATGAGGGTGCAGGTTCGAGCTGAGGCGAGGGCAGCAGCTCGGGCTCGGGTGGAGGAGCAGGTGAAGAAGATTCTGGAGGCTGAGAGGGCGGCGAGCACGGAGAAGCTCACAGACACTATCATGAAAGAGCGAATGAAGACGGAAGATGAGAAGGTCATGGTGCAGCTTTATGTAAGCAAAGGAAGACACGCTTGACTCTGAATATGTGAGGAACTCTGCTGTAAATACAAAACTCTTTCCTCCTTTTAATGTGCTTCTTTTTCTTTCTTGCCGCGTTGTTGTTTCAGTGGATGGAGCTGAAGGTAGGACGATAGAGATGCATGCATGCATGCCTCACTCTCAAACAGCTGCAAATCACAGACATGAGTTGCAGCTGTAACTTTGAAAAACAGGAATAATTGACCCTGAAAAACCGCATGTAAATTGAGTGTCAGCCTCTACAAAATTTCAATATGACGTTTTCAGAGCTGTGCTGATATCTTCGATGAATGTTAAATTATCGCAGGCTCATCAGCTGGAGGAGAAGGAGAAAGAGCTGAAGAAACGAGACACTCTCTACAAGGAACATCTTGCAAAACTCGATACAAAGGTTAGTTAACATTTTTGAGACTTGAAGTAGTTCTTATATGTTTAAAGTTCTTACAGGTTTAAAGCGAGACTATGTTTTACTAGAGATGTGTCGAGTGGCCAAGGGGGGAAAAGACTGTAAACAAAAGACAACGTGTATGTCTAACTGGCTTTTTAACTAGTTTTGAAAAATTCCAGTTGTAATCTAATCTAATGTGATGTATATATTACTCCAAAATCTAGGCCACAATCAGACATCAGATCTTGATAAATGAATTGTTCAACTTGAAAATCTTTACTGACATATGGTACTGAGCAAAAGTCTTGAGTCACCCTTTATTATATTTTTCTTCTAAGGAGCCAAACTATCTTGTAACTTGTGTAATCTCAGTGTGTCCTTCAAAGTATTAAAGGTAACCAGAGACATTGGGGACAAAAGATTTTGTAGGCCGAAAAAGTATCTACAGCAAATGATCAAAATCTGAACGTCATGTAATTAAGATATGGGGGGGGGGGGAAATCCAGCAAAGACCTGACACAGGACCTGAGTTTCATTTGGCCTTTCAGCCGTCTGCTGTTCACTGAAGCCGTGTTAGAAATGGTCTCTCTGGTGGCTGTCAAGAAGCTATTTTTAAGGCAGGAAAACAGGGAGAAAACGATAAGCTGAATTAATTCAATTCAATTCAATTTTATTTATATAGCACCAAATCACAACAACAGTCATCTCAAGGCGCTTTATATTGTACAGTAGATCGTACAATAATAGATACAGAGAAAACCCAACAACTAAAGTGGGAAGGAAAAACTCCCTTTTAACAGGAAGAAACTTCCAGCAGAACCAGTCTCAGGGAGGGGCGGGGCCATCTGCTGCGACCGGTTGGGGTGAGAGAAGGAAGACAGGATAAAAGACATGCTGTGGAAGAGAGACAGAGATTAATAACAGACATGATTCGATGCAGAGAGGTCTATTAACACATAGTGAGTGAGAAAGGTGACTGAAAAGGAAAAACTCAATGCATCATGGGAATCCCCGGCAGCCTATGCCTGTTGCAGCATAACTAAGGGAGGATTCAGGGTCACCTGGTCCAGCCCTAACTATATGCTTTAGCAAAAAGGAAAGTTTTAAGCCTAATCTTAAAAGTAGAGATAGTGTCTGTCCCCCGAATCCAAACTGGAAGCTGGTTCCACAGAAGAGGGGCCTGAAAACTGAAGGCTCTGCCTCCCATTCTACTTTTAAATACTCTAGGAACAACAAGTAGGCCTGCAGTGTGAGAGCGAAGTGCTCTAATAGGGTGATATGGTACTACAAGGTCATTAAGATAAGATGGGGCCTGATTATTTAAGACCTTGTATGTGAGGAGCAGGATTTTGAATTAAATTCTGGATTTAACAGGAAGCCAATGAAGGGAAGCCAAAACAGGAGAAATATGCTCTCTCTTTCTAGTCCCTGTCAGGACTCTTGCTGCAGCATTTTGGATTAGTTGAAGGCTTTTCGGGGAGTTTTTTGGACATCCTGATAATAATGAATTGCAGTAGTCCAGCCTGGAAGTAATAAATGCATGAACTAGTTTTTCAGCGTCACTCTGAGACAGGATATTTCTAATTTTAGAGATGTTGCGCAAATGGAAGAAAGCAGTCTTACATATTTGTTTAATATGTGCATTGAAGGACATATCCTGGTCAAAAATGACTCCAAGGTTCCTCGCAGCGTTACTGGAGGCCAAGGTAATGCCATCCAGAGTAAGAATCTGGTTAGATACCATATTTCTAAGCTTTTCAGGACCGAGTACAATTACCTCAGTTTTATCTGCATTAAGAAGCAGAAAGTTAGCGGCCATCCAGGTCTTTATGTCATTCAGCCCATTACCTTTACACAAGATAATGGGCTGAAAATCAGTAGCAGCAGGTCTTATGTAGTGATGAACCCAGATTTGAATGACGTTTTTGTTTTCAAGTGATTATCAATCTGTACAGCAGGGGTCAGAAGAGAGGTTCAACGGTGACTGACTGCTCTGTCATCACTTGGAGCTGCATTTCAGTCAGTGGTGTTGGGGATTTTTGTCAAAACTGATGGAATTATGAACGCAGAAAAGTACGTTCAGATTTTGATCCACCATCTAGTATCATCTGGAAAGTGACTTTTCAGCATGAAAATGATTCCAAAGGCACTGCACAAAACATGCAATGACTAGCACTCATGGATTGCCCCCCCAAGAGCCCAGACCTGAACATTATTAAAGCAGTGTGGGGTCATCTTGAAAGAGAACAGAATAAAAAGAGGCCAGGATCCAAAGAAGAGGTTTGAATGTCTTTCAAGAAATTTACAGAGCGATTCCTGAGGACAGTTGTTAGAATTATACAACTTTGTTTTCCATGTATATCTGCACGTTTTGGCTATTTCCCATTTTCCTAACAAAAAAGACTTTTGCACAGTACTGCACACTGGATAATTTGTGGAGAAAGAAATGAAACAACACCAGTTAGTGGAAACCAAAATGATCAAATTGTCAATCCTTTCTGGGCTTGATGTTAAAATTATTAAGTGATCCTTTAATTTTTCAGCAGTATATCTGGAACTATTTGAAACTGTTAATTACTTTCTTCAGGTATCAAATTGCATTGTAAATGCACCCATGTGCCAATCCAAGATACAGCAGTATGCTGCGCTTTGTTTTCATTTTATTAACAGTGCCATAGGTACATGATCAAACACCTTAACAAATGTCATCACGCTTTAATTCCAACATGCCTGGATCCTAATTAGAGCCTAAACACATGTAGCACCACCTTTTACAGCTGACACCAGTGATAGAACCGTGAAGTTGAGCTAAAACATGTTTTCGGGGTCTTTAAATGCAAATTTTGGCCACTGAGGAGCCGTCACGTCCTGAATTTCTTTTGTGGGATTTTGTTGAAGCAGTTGTGATATGTTATGTTGAGGGTAATGTGTGTGTTTTTTACCACTTTGGCAGTGTGCAGAGTTTTACAAAGTCTCTGTCGAGAGCTTCCGGAAGGGCAAAGAAGAGACTCTCAGCCGTTTTACGTAAGTCAGAACACTTTAATTTGTTTATGTGTAGTGTCATGTAAGCCTTATTACAGCTTTTATTTGATGTAAGTTAAGTTTGAATCATAAGAATGAGGCAAATGTTATTTAATATTATTTTCTTCATCTCTCTCTCAGTCGTTTTAACACCCACCCAGTGTGTGGAGACTTGCAGAGTCAGATATTAAAATGCTACAAGGAGAACACGGGAAAGACTCTGTGCTGCTCGCGCATTGCCGCTGCCTACATGCAGTGTGTGGACGAAGCCAAGAAAGTACGACCCGACTTGACTTAAACACATTATTTGATTTCATACCTCATTTGCTGTGGATCTTTATTGATCATTTTAAACCATCTCTCTCCTCTCACAGAATAAGATGAGAACAGGCGGTTAATGTGGACCGCATCCTGGCAGACTACTGCAGCCTTTCTATGTACCCAAAGAAGTGCCAGACGCATGCAGACGTTAACTAAAAGGACACTTTAGTCTGCTGCTCATCATGGGATCAAAGCAATTATATTGATGCAACGGCAAAATTAATTTTTGAGTGCTTGCTTTTTTCTTTTAAATGAAGCAAAACACAACAGACAAGCAGAACATTTGCAGACTGAGAGCCTGATTAATCATTTTACACACGTGCCTTGAAGTTATAAAAGCTGTTTATCAGAGTGTGAATGCATGAAGGAACTACTGAGTGAGCAGAGTGTAACAACGAAGAAAAAATTAAATCCATCAGTAAACCTTGATGTGGAACATAATGGTTCACGGTTAAAGAAAATATTCGTGCGTGTGTTTGTGTCTGTGTATGTGCTGCCCCCTGCTGATTTTGAGTTCACAATTTAATAAAAATCTATTACTGTGCTCATGAAATCCAGTTGATGCTCTCAGGGAGGTAAAGCGGCTGTTTTTCTGTGATATAGCTCATTACTTGTGGCAAAATTATGGATGCAAAGCAAAAAAAGAAAACACATAAACACAACATCCTGAACATCGCAAATAAGACGGAGCACTGGACAGCAGAAGTGCAGGTGCATAAACAACCTACGTAGAAATGCTTATATGTGACAGTGGACATGTGATCATCGTTTTACCACAAATGGAAGATGGTCTCCTTTCTGCACAGTTACTTTTTATGGCATAAAAAAAAATCAGTATTAAGAAAATAGGTTCAAGTTTCTGTCTTGGAGGTCATTTCAAGAAAATTGGTGCAGTTTCAAGAAGTCACACCCGTCAATACAATCAATCAATCAATAAATTGTCAGTCAATTTATTCGCTTTTATCACATTATACTGTTAGTTATTAAAGTAAGAAGTATTTGCAAAAAAAGGGGATTTGAAACTATGTCAGCTGCACATCCATGATGTGAATCTCCTGTTCCTCCACATCCCAAAGATGCTCTATTAGATTGAGATCTGGTGACTGTGGAGGCTATTTAAATACAGTGAATCCATTACTATGTTCAAGAAACCAGTTTGAGATCATTTAAGCTTTGGGACATGTTGCATTATCCTGCTGGAAACTGGCATCAGAAGATGGGTACACTGTGGCCCCACTGAGATGGACATGGTCAACAAAAATACTCTGTGGTGGCTGTGGTGTTTAAACAATGCTCAAAGTGTGCCAATATCTGCCCCACCATTACACCTGAAGCACAAATACAAGGCGTAAAGGATGTTGTTCATGTTGTTTATGCAAAGTATCACCGTTCTTCCCTATTCTGAACTTCACAGATCAACCTGACCCCATCTAAATGTCTGTGTAGGTTCTCACCCATCCTGATCATGGTAGTCTAATGAGCTTGGAAAGAAAGAGATTGGACTTCTTTAAGCAGTGCAGTGAGGAGTGCTCAGACTTCTGCACTAGAGAAACCAACCAGCCACTCCATAAATGCATAGCACAACGTAGAAGAGCCACCCCGACTGGACACGACTCAGCTGGACATCTGCATCTAAAGGTCAAAGGTCATTATTTCGAGGATGCCAGTGCTCACTTTTTGGACAGAGAAGACAGATGGTTTGAAAGAGGAGTGAATGATCTTTGAACAAAAGAGGTGGCTTACAACACCAATTGTCTGTGATCTGCGGTGCAGTTTTGAGATCCCTTCCCAGACGCTTCAACCTCGACTCACGTGATCTCAATCGGTCACATTATAGGGTGAGGCAAGGTATCACGACGGTTACGCCCAAAACCTCTGCTAATAATGACCCACACCTTTTTCCACACCTTGGCTCATGATCAATACTTAATCCCACTATGGATTAAGTCCCTGAGATTCTCCACCATCTCCAAATTTAACGAAGTCCAGTAATTTCTTTCCAAACTCCTGAGACTGACCCAGCAGTATAAAAACAGGAGAGAGATGAAGTTGCTTTAATTACTTTGCACACAAAGTATATGAAAAACTGGAAATATATATTTGGTCATACACTAAATGATCTAAAAACTGATACCTGTACTGAAGCGACTGATTTTGGTGTTTTCACAGCAGCTGTTTTGATACTGGTTTAGAGAACATATATAAATGCATCTAATTTAACAAACCATTGTAGTCAAATACAAAATAGCTCCTCTTCAGTCAACTACAAATTTTACATTAATGAGCAATAATAATTCAATATAAAACTAGATAAAAAAGGGAAATACTTAAAAGCGTATCAGTAAGCTACTTCAAAGACATGGTTAGTTACATTTAGAAAGCCTCTGCGTCATCAGTTTCTAGTTTTGTGTTACTTGGATCCTAATTTTGGTTAAAACCGCAAAGCATCTAAATCAAGGCCTGGTGTTCGTGTCTGCTAAGATGTTTCTCGTGTGATCTAAGGTACACCGTGTTCTGCTTCATCTGAGGAGGAAGTGGCTGTTTGCACGCGTGCTTGGTTTCTGCGCGGTTGCAGAGACTTGTCAAGCGAAGAGTTTACATGCAAAGACTGGATAGGATGAGGAAGTTTGTGACTACATTCTGTATTGTTTGTTTTTTATGCTTAACAACCAAAGAATGCTTCATTTTCAGTTCTGAAAATGCTGCAAATGTGTTTTGAAAGTAACTCTTAACGTCTCATCCTCCTCACTGTCTTTCAAAGCCAGGAAAATAAAACAGAAGTGAAGCTGTGGTCTCCTCAGCAGATCTGACGTCAGCTTCTCTCATTAGCCACAGAGGAAGCGGTGGCCAACTTACTAACATTTGTCTGTGGCTTGTTGCGTTTATGCACTAGTGCAGTGTGTGCTTGTGTGTTAAACATTATGTAACTGCATTTCAGTCGCTACTGTACATCTGTGACTACTAACACTGGTCTGGATGTACTTTTTTTGTTTTTCACCTAGGAAAATGTTTATTCACTCAACTAA
The DNA here is from genome assembly GCF_018398535.1 of Haplochromis burtoni. Lineage (NCBI taxonomy): Eukaryota > Metazoa > Chordata > Actinopteri > Cichliformes > Cichlidae > Haplochromis > Haplochromis burtoni. The sequence continues at coordinate 813,551 of NW_024582633.1, forward strand.
AAAAAAATGATCTCATGAAAGATTAACTGACTAACTATTTAACTCATTTAACTCATCAGATTCAGAGATAATAAAACCTCTAGAGTAAAGCTCCCTCACACACACAGAAATTCAATCAGAAATCTCCAAGAGACGATCAATAATCACATCAGTAGCTATTCAAGCTTCTTGGGATCTTTCAAAATTGTAGGACAGGACCTTCCCTTCCTGTGAATTTGGTATTTTTCTCTTGTCCCAACTTCTTGATAACCAGATTGTGTTTTCCTATAAGGCCGCAGCCTTTTTTGCGCCACGGACCGGTTTATGTCTGACAATATTTTCATGGACCGGCCTTTAAGGTGTCGCAGATAAATACAACAAAATAAAACCAGTACCAGTAACAAAAATACATAATACACTGGAAAAGTCCCAGGGAAACAGAGTTAACGATAAAAACGATTAAAAAAATAACAATAAAAACCCTGAAAACCATCAATTTCATACCCGAACCTCAACTCTCACGGCCTGGTACCGGTCCGTGGCCTGGGGGTTGGGGGCCGCTGCTATAAGACAAGATAAAACATAAAAGTATAAATCCACTTATGTGTTTTTATGTCGTTCAATTATACACATTTCTTAAATCCATTTTATGTATGTATTAAATATGTATTTGTTTATTTATTTATTTTGCTGTTGTTGGAGCCTAAATTGTCCTCCACTTCTGGAATGACCTTTGTCAGTATTCATCCCTACCTGCAATCATGGCTGCAAACTCTCTTTTTATTAAGGATGGATAAAATTGCTAAAAGGTGTCACTCATATAATTTGTGATTCATCATTTTGGTTTGGTTCAGTGTCACAAGCTCAAATGCTACAAGCCACATTCGTCAAACTGTAGAAACACTGCAGTTTGCAACTAATAAAGGTTCAACTGAGCATTTAAATACTTGATAAAAGATGCAGTGCCAGGAACTGTTGCTATGACAACTCAATGTTAAACTGAAGATAATCAGAGTTGATCTGATGTTTTTCATTCATTCAATGTGAAGCGATGGAGCGGATTTAATTGTTTTTCTATCTGAATAACAGAGAAAAATATCAAGGTGTTTAAGAAAGTAGCATATATTTTTATTCTACTGAACAAAATTCTTTCAGTAAATTGATATAGTTGTTTATAAATATAAATGTTTAAAAATCAATCAATAATGTCTTGCTGGTAATAGTAATACTTCCATGGGCATTTAGGAAAGCTGTACCATAGTATTGCTGTACATTAAAATTTAAATGCAACTCTTATAGTGTCAGAACTGGTTTGGAAAAGGCAGTTTTTTTTTAACTAATGTTGGTTTTGTAGTGTCTTCAAAAAGAAATATCTAATTGCATGTTTTTTATATTAAGACTTGAATAAAAGCACCTTTCACACAAGAAATCTCTGGCTTTGAAATCTTTCATCTTCCTGCGAAATGATGAATACATGTGGATTTCTCTGAAGGACATGGGGCCTTTGGAACTAGGGAGGTGAGTCAGGTTGTTAGGGAGCTGGCTGCAATAAAATAAAGAGAAGAAAAATGAGGTTTGTGTGTGCAAATGTGTGTGTGTGCCCAGGCAGTATCTCATTCCGCATAGAAAAGCCCACCTCTGTAACCCAATCACCCACTCAGTGTTACCAAATAATACCTCATATTACACCTACGTGAAGACGTAGCAACTGGCTGACATATTGTCTTCATCAGCCTCACATCACAACTTATCATTGAAAACATGTTTAAAAAAATTTAATATTGGTCGTCTCTTTTGCTGCTGTCATGAGAGTTGTGCGTGTGGCTGAAATTAAAAAGATGCTACAGAACTGAAGGTCTGCATGAATGTCAATTTACTTTTAATGTAAAACATAAGTATAAGTAAATATATCCATTTACGATCCCTAGGGAATATTACATGTGAGTTTTGATGGAGGTGAGTTATGTAATCCTGTAATTTTCTTTGATAGTGATTGTTACCAAGGATGTCTGAACCCTTTATACTACTCGATAAGCATAGTTGCGTAACTCTGGGTTCTTATATGTTGGGGTTTTTTTTTACTCTTGTTACCTTGGCCACTGGCCTTAAATTGTGTTTGATGTCTGTTCATATATAATACAAATCCATTTTCAGTGCACAGAGACATACAGTAACCCCATATCGGTGCCTGTTACTCAACTATTCTTTTAATGTATTCATCCATTTCTCTTCAAATGACATGTGGAGAGGAAAGAACATGTCAACAACCCATCTTCACCTCTGCCTGTGCTGACACCCCATATTCATCCATCCTGTCATTGTTCAATGACGCTGTCCTTTTCACCCCCGTTTATCCTTTCCACACCCACGCCACCTTCACCAGCAGCCACAGCTCACTTTGAATTTTCAGCACAAATTTTCAGCCACTTGGTGGCAGCAATAACGGATTACACTGACATATAAATGTTTGTTTGTTTTTTAACACACCCACTAGGTACGCTCCTTCTTTTACATGTGTTTGAATACTAACCTGTTTCTGAAGGTCTGAATTGTTCGAATTCTTAGCTGCTTAATGCTCGACTATTCTATTCTATGGTGTGTGTAAGCGTATAAAGGAAGTTCAGCTCAGCTGAGCTTTCTTTGCATTTAACCAGTAATGAGCTGGTTAAAATTATAACAGTAAAATGCAACACTTGCAAATAAAACAAGAGATTACAAGAGATGAATGCTGTCAAAAATCACACAAAGCTGTAAAATACAGATATTAATTCCAGTTAATTATGTTAATGCTAAGTGCTGCCGTTTATTTTTCATGTGGCAGCTGCCAATTTAATAATAATAATAATAATAATAATAATAGGCTTGTAAAGCACATTTTAAAACATAGTTACAAAGTGCTTCAAAGTTTGGATGAAAACACATTAACCATAATTGTACATATTCATACATGTAAACTGAGTCTAAACACACAGTCTTTCATTCATTCCTGCACAAGCACTCCAATATAAACATCAGAAGAACAAAAGGCCACAGATAATGGAAGAAAGATTAAGGAAAAGCTAGCCTATTATAAAGTGTTGTCAGGAGACATTTACTGTTAAACAAACCATAGATTTAGCAAAGATAGGCCGAGGAAGGCTGCTCCAAAGCAGCAACAACATCACCTCTGGTTTTTAAATAAGAGCATGGAACATTTCGAAGATAATGTGTGAGGTTGGCTGCAGTTATAAGGTCTCAGTAGCTCTGCTATATATAAGCAGGAGCCTGCCCATGTAGGGCTTTATACATTATTGATACCATTTTAAAAATGTATTCTAAATTATAGTGGAACACAGTGTAGAGTAAGGAGGACTGGGAGATTGACGTGACATGTGAGTTAAAATAATTAAAATCAGAGAAAATTCAATCTAGTGTTTAGTAGAATTTCCACATTACTGAGTATCAGCAAAGGTTTTATTTTTGCTATGTTTCTTCAAGATACTGTCAGTCATTTTTTTTTGAGGTTATTTAATAGAAAACAAATTATATTGTACTCATAAATATACATTGACTAGTGTGTGATTATGACTTCCAAGAAACTAATGAAATCTTATAAACTTAGAATTAATCAGGTGGAAGTACATAGGAGCAAGTGCCACTCTGTAGAAGCAACTGTGTAGCCCCCGCAAGATCTGTTTCACTGAATGAATGGGTCAAATTGAACAAACTGAACAGAACTGAGAAGAGACTATCCAAATAAAACAGGAAGTAATGATTACTGAGAGCAAGACTAAGAGATACAAGATAGACACAGAAACAGAAGAATGTGGAGATAAGCCTGAGGGGACAGAATGGGGCACAAACAGCACAAACAACCTCCCATTAACTTAATGCACAGATAACTGTAACATAACTATAACACCAGAACAAAAAAACAGAATGTCAACAATACTCAAGACAGAACTGTAATACAAAGACAGTCAAAACTAGACAATCCTAAAACTCAAAAGTCCTGTGTCAGTGACCCAGGGACCATGACACTTACAGGAATTCCAAGAAATACAAAGTCTAAAAACAAAACCATTCTTGAGTATCAAGCAGTAGACACACAGGAAGCAGACAAGCAGGACTACACACACACAAACACACATACTGGTGACCTGTGATTAGGCAGAGGTAGTAATGTGTCATCCATCCTCCTATTTAACCTAGTAGGTGTTATTCCAGATGGCACTAGGCTACTATGGATAGGTCTGAATCACCAGTCAATCTGACATACACTTCTTTGAACTGTGGGAGGAAGCTGGAGTACACTGAGAGAACCCAAGCAGGCCCAGGAGGCCCAGCTGACCAGAAGGTAATTTTGTGGGACTTTCTTCAGTGATCAGCGGTCTTGTTTTGCTTTCTCCTCTCCATCTTTGCACATGACAACACGCCCAAAGTTAATCCAAATTTTGGCATCAGGTCTCCGGAGCTGTTAGAAAACATGGAATTAAGGGGTTAAATCGAGCGAGGAATACCAGTGAGTGCATTTCTAAAAATGTCACTCTCCTGCTTCAATTTCACTTCTTGTTCTTGTTTCCTAAACAAATATAAATGCAACTGATTTTCAGAGAAGTCAGTTTATTTGGATAAACCCATAACATAAGGTGTAATGACTGGATCAGCATGCCCCGGTCATCATGACTTCATAATCTACAGGGAACCAGTTTCACTATGCCTCATGTCTCTAAAGCTGCTCTTCAGTTGTAAACAGAGTGAGAGAGATAGAGCGAGAGAGAGAAGAAGGAAGAGAAACGGAGAGTGCATCAGAGCGAGGAGAGGAGAGATATTTTCAGTCTCGCTGTCTTTATAGCAGAGCTTTCCTCCAGTGAGGTGGCTGGTGAGGATTAGGGATCTACGTTGGTCAGGAGGTTGGATTGAGAGCAGGAGATATTCCTTGAAATGCTGGGGCTGTTTATTCATCTCAGGATAGACGGATGGAGGAAAGTGAATGAGGTGGGAGGTAAAAGGCAGAGTGAGTAAAAACAAGTGCTTATATTGTGTAGGTGGATGCTGGATTGATGACAGCTGGATCAAAATGTGGATGTTGTTGTAGTGAGCGAGGGGGAAGAGGAGGGTTTTACGGTGAAATCAGGGTGAGAAGTGAATGTGACTCAGACCTTTCAGCCACTTCCGTTGGCATCTTCAGGATGGAAAGATCAAAGGAGGAGATGAACGAGTCATGTTGTGGTCAGCTGACTCACAACGGAGGAATGGATACTGGGAAAAGGAAGCTTGGTCATGTGGTCTGGTGTTCCAATATGCATGCGCATGAGTTTACTACGCTGGAAGAGCAATTATCCTGTTTCCCGTCAAGCCAGAGGAATGCAGAGTGAGATTCCCGGTCTGTGAGTCGTGCCCTCTCACCTGTCACCTCCATATGGATCCTATTTCATCCTTTCCCCTTCCCCCCTCGGCCAGGGAATTTCCCAGCTTGTGTGGTTCTCGTCACGGAGGAAGCTCAAGCCTGTTTTTTCTGTTAATGATAGGATACTTTATGTTGTGGTTAGTTTAACAGGGCTGTGTTCCTCTGTTTTTCACCGCACACAATTTAATTTGCCAATTTGCAGGTCAGGAATCCAGCGGAGGCCTACACTGGAAGGGAAAAAAATTACTCTATGTGTGGTATTTTCACAGCATTCTACATTTGGCCCCAAACAACCATGGAGGAGATCAATCTATGGATTTATGTGGATGAAGTGCGCACATAGAGTAATCGCTTGTTGGTGCTGGCTAGTCCAAGGATGCTTTGTCATGCTGGGTGTGTAATGTTTGTGTAATGTGTGTGAGCTCTTTGGTAGCAGCTGCTGTCGATTTTTTATGAGGGTTTTTATCATGTGGGAACACGTTTGTAAAGCTTTCAAGACATTTCTATTCTCCCTGTTTACGTCTCTCATAAATGACTGTAAATATAAATATGAATAAAGTGCAGCTTGCCTTCGTGTGTGTGTGTGTGTGTGTGTGTGTGTGTGTGTGTGTGTGTGTGTGTGTGTGTG